>NC_080547.1:12957050-13159550 GCF_028640845.1 Ahaetulla prasina
TGGCCACAATTGAGACTTCTTTAGCACGGCGAAGACTAAAGTTTAAAAGCTTGGTTTGAAAGTGCAAGATATCCCATTCCCACCATTTCATGGCATAGGAATTTTGCTTCTGTTGAGAGTCGCCATTGCTGAGCTGTGCTTAAGGCATCAGTTGGCCTTAATGCGGTACTGTTAAATTTGACCGGGTTTGGCTGGGTTGTTTTCTGGTTGCTGCTGAGTTTTTCTTCCTTCTGCATTTTCACTGCTCCAGAAAAGAAGTATTAGCCATCCGAATTTTCCCCGTCACTTCCTATCTGCTCTAACTTTAGAGAGAACGTAGCTTCCATCAAACAATTAACGATGTAAAACCCTTCTTAGAAGAACAGAGGCAAAACTTAATTGGATTAAAACAATGAAATAAATGTTTGAAAAGTATTCATGCTGATCAGCTAGGATGAAAAACAAAAAATGTATAGACAGCTCAGGGATAATTGCTGCCTTTTGTATTTTCAAAGGGAAAGTCTCAAACCGCATCGCAGCGTTCTCTAGTCATGACTCTAAGAAAGCCGAATAATGGACTTAATTAGTCCATCAGAAATGGCTTCTGCCATTCCGGCTGAAAAAACTGAGCTGTTTTAGGCTTAATCGGCATTCATTGTTGGGAATGATACTTGGTTCATAACTTAAAATGAATTGATCTTCGTGCTTCTCAAAATTATGCCTTCCTTCCTTCCTTCCTTCCTTCCTTCCTTCCTTCCTTCCTTCCTTCCTTCCTTCCTTCCTTCTTCTTTCCTCACTGTTTTCCTTCCTTCCCTCCCTCCTTCCTTCCTTCTTTCCTGTTCTCCTTCCTTCCTTCCCTTCTTCCTTCCTTCTTTCCTTCCTTCCTTCTCTTCTTCCTTCCTTCCTTCCTTCCTTCCTTCCTTCCTTCCTTCCTTCCTTCCTTCTCTTCTTCCTTCCTTCCTTCCTTCCTTCCTTCCTTCTTTCCTTCCTTCCTTCCTTCTCCTTTCTTTCTTTCCTGTTCTTCCTTCCTCACTGTTTTCCTTCCTTCCCTCCCTCCTTCCTTCCTTCCTTCTTTCCTGTTCTCCTTCCTTTCTTCCTGTTCTTCCTTCCTTCTTTCCCTCCTTCCTTCCTTCCTTCCTTCCTTCCTTCCTTCCTTCCTTCCTTCCTTCTTCTTTCTTTCTTTCCTGTTCTTCCTTCCTCACTGTTTTCCTTCCTTTCTTCCCTCCTTCCCTTGCTGTTTTTCCTTCCTTCCCTCCCTCCTTCCTTCCTTCCTTCTTTCCTGTTCTCCTTCCTTCCTTCCTCCCTTCCTTCCTCCCTTCCTTCCTCCCTTCCTCCCTCCCCCCCCCCCTCCCTTCCTTCCTTCCTTCCTTCCTTCCTTCCTTCCTTCCTTCCTTCCCCCAAGTTTACAGTGCATTCCATTGTCATAAAAATGTAGGCCTTTTGTAACATTGCATCCATAATCCATGCATTAGAAAATCGATGGAAATGGATGCAATTCCTGTAAATCCATGTATGAAGGAAAAATTGGTTCCAAAATTTCTTCACGTCGTGTATTGTTTTAGCAAGAATTGCTTGGGGGGGCGGGTGGTGGTGGTGAAAATCCGAAAGTGAAGTGGACAACCTTCATTCTTCCATTTAGTTCCATGTTTTCTACTCTGATTAACCCTACCTCTCTAGGTCTAGGACTTCTCCATGACCTACCGTATTTTTCAGACTATTAGACGCACCTAGATTTACAGGAGGAAAACAAGGGGGGGAAAAAAGTTTTGACCTCCGTGCGTTGCATTTTCGCCCTCCCCAACCCCCAGAAGCACTCTGCAGGCCAAAAATGGTCATGTTTTCACCATTCGGGAGGCCAAATATAGGCTCGTATTTGGTCTATAAGATGCACAAAATTTTTTACCCATTTTCAGGGGGTGGGGGTGCCTCTTGTACTCCGAAAAATACAGTATATTCCTTTAATTGAACTAGAATCTAGTTCAGGGGTCTCCAAACAAGTTTGGCTCATGGACTCCCAGAATTCCCCGCCCAGGGAGCAGCAGCAGGAGGAGGAGGAAGAAGAAGAGGACAGCTATGGGTCTTTAGTGATCTCTGAGTTCAGTTGTTTTCTTTTTTTTTTTTAGAAAAAAATTATTGGATTTAAAAACAAACAAAAACAATGGACATTGTTCTACGTCTCTGATTCCTAACATTTATGTCGAGTTCAAGTTACTATATCATATATTTCTCAATTTATATACAAATTTACATATTTCCTAATTAGAATAGAATAGAATAGAATAGAATAGAATAGAATAGAATAGAATAGAATAGAATAGAATAGAATAGAATAGAATAGAATAGAATAGAATTTTTTTATTGGCCAAGTGTGATTGGACACACAAGGAATTTGTCTTGGTGCATATGCTCTCAGTGTACATAAAAGAAAAGATACGTTCATCAAGGTACAACATTTACAACACAATTGATGGTCAATATATCAATATAAATCATAAGGATTGCCAGCAACAAAGTTACAGTTATACAGTCATAAGTCATAATTCCTTATGTATCAAGTATATACTGTATTACTACTATCCCTACAACTATGTACGTATTTAATAAACCTATTCTACCCTCACAAGTACAATATACGTTGATATATACGTCGATAAGACATTCCTTATCTCTTGTTTATGGCATTCTTCCTCTGATCAAGCCCGTCATAGAATTTACTCCAGACTTCATCATATCTTGATTCGCTTTTGTCTTTGAGTTCTAAAGTAAGTCTGTCCATCTCTGCACAGTTGTAAATTTTGCTTATTACTTCTTCTTCTGGGGGTATTTCTTTACACTTCCATTTTTGAACAAATGCTAATCTTGCCGCGGTTAATGTATGCAATGTTAAGTAGGTTACATTTTTATCGTGTTTGCCATCCATCTTGCCCAATAAGAAACATTCTGGTTTGACTTCCATTTTGACCATTAGCATCTCTTCTAACCAGCTTCTTATTTGCTGCCAGAATTTTTTTAGGTTTTTTGGCACTCCCACCACATGTGATAGTATGATCCTAACTCGATTTCACATTTCCAACCAATTGGAGAATATTTTTTACTAATTTTTGCCTTGTAGGTGGGAAGTGCCCCCTGTAAAACATTTTGTACAGTGTTTTCTGATAGATGTTTCACGATCCAGCTAGGTAACATCATCAGCCTTAGTGAGGTTTATGGAGGAGGAGGAAGAAGAAGAGGACAGCTATGGGTCTTTAGTGATCTCTGAGTTCAGTTGTTTTCTTTTTTTTTTTTAGAAAAAAATTATTGGATTTAAAAACAAACAAAAACAATGGACATTGTTCTACGTCTCTGATTCCTAACATTTATGTCGAGTTCAAGTTACTATATCATATATTTCTCAATTTATATACAAATTTACATATTTCCTAATTAGAATAGAATAGAATAGAATAGAATAGAATAGAATAGAATAGAATAGAATAGAATAGAATAGAATTTTTTTATTGGCCAAGTGTGATTGGACACACAAGGAATTTGTCTTGGTGCATATGCTCTCAGTGTAAAAGAAAAGATACGTTCATCAAGGTACAACATTTACAACACAATTGATGGTCAATATATCAATATAAATCATAAGGATTGCCAGCAACAAAGTTACAGTTATACAGTCATAAGTCATAATTCCTTATGTATCAAGTATATACTGTATTACTACTACCCCTACAACTATGTACATATTTAATAAACCTATTCTACCCTCACAAGTACAATATACGTTGATATATACGTTGATAAGACATTCCTTATCTCTTGTTTATGGCATTCTTCCTCCGATCAAGCCCGTCATAGAATTTACTCCAGACTTCATCGTATCTTGATTCGCTTTTGTCTTTGAGTTCTAAAATAAGTCTGTCCATCTCTGCACAGTTGTAAATTTTGCTTATTACTTCTTCTTCTGAGGGTATTTCTTTACACTTCCATTTTTGAACAAATGCTAATCTTGCCGCAGTTAATATATGCAATGTTAAGTAGGTAACGTTTTTATCGTGTTTGCCATCCATCATGCCCAATAAGAAACATTCTGGTTTGACTTCCATTTTGACCATTAGCATCTCTTCTAACCAGCTTCTTATTTGCTGCCAGAATTTTTTTAGGTTTTTTTGGCACTCCCACCACATGTGGTAGTATGATCCTAACTCGATTTCACATTTCCAACCAATTGGAGAATATTTTTTACTAATTTTTGCCTTGTAGGTGGGAAGTGCCCCCTGTAAAACATTTTGTACAGTGTTTTCTGATAGATGTTTCACGATCCAGCTAGGTAACATCATCAGCCTTAGTGAGGTTTATGGAGGAGGAGGAGGACTGTGGAGTCCTTTGTGCTCTCTGAGGTTGGTTGTTTTCTTGCAAACATTTCATTACCCAGTTAGATTACATTATCAGGGTGCTGTTCTGCTGTAGCATCTGGAGGGGGATTAAAAGCAGATCAGGGCATTTCTACTAGGAGGGAAGGGCTAGAGATCTATTCCCAGGTACATTCAACAAAAAGAAGGAAGAAGTCTAGGAAGAAAACACCAGAAAAGTTTTTTCTACCGCATTCCACATGGGTTTGCTTTCCATCTCTCCAGGGCTGTGAGTTTTTTTATTTTTTATTTTTAACAAAGCTAAAATGAACTTTATACAGAAATGAGGGCCGAATGTCGATTCCCTTATCTGAGCCAATTTGCGAAGCGGAAAACGGTGAAAGAATTAAGACAGTTAAATAGGTAAAAAGAAAAGAAACCCCTACTTGGTGGTGATGAAACCGTGTTTAAATGACTGAAATTATCTCTGGATTACTCTTGTTAGACACTGCTTTATTTAATCAACTCGGAGGCTTAATCTTCTGCAAATATTCCAACCGGAAAAGGGACTCCAAGGGAGAAAATTATTGGGGTGTCTTTTTCCTTCTAGAGAAGTCATGGATGCTGTGATCCTGTGCAATTTTTGAGCAATGTTCTTTGCAATTTCAAGAACGTTTGCTCGCCACTCTCAAGGCCAAGGGGAGAAACATTTTTGAGAGTCAGAAGGGCAAATCTTATTTGCGTAAACTGAACATAATTTACGCAAAGTAAACCCTTGTAGTGGTAGGGTAAGGTCTCCCTTCCCAGCTTCCAAGAACAGTGACATATGGTGAAGGGGGTTGTTTTAAATAGCCGAAAACTCAGAAAAGCAAAGCAATACACATTCCGAGACGCGATAAGCAAGGAAAGAAAGCTGGTCAGCATCCAGAAAAATGGAAAACATATTAATTTTCGAGATTGGAAAAGCTGTTGTCCTCCCGAGTTGGTGTCTGTTTCTGCATAGACGGTTGAGTTCGGTCAAAATGCAGAAATGGCTTTTAACGGTAGTTATTTATAAATCAATACGTGACTGCCTATCGCGGTCAGCCGAACAAAAGCACAGAACGCGGCAACGACTATAATGATAATAACTTTCAGAAAACACAGCAACACTAAAAACGTCTTTAAATTTAAGAAGAAAACGACGGTTCACTGACTCAAAACCCAGTGTAAATTTTTATCAGAATAACAAGAGTTGGAAGGGACCTTGGAGGTCTTCTAGTCCAACCCCCTGCTCAGGCAGGAAACCACTTCAGACAAATGTTTGTCCAATCTCTTCTTAAAAACTTCCAGTGCTGGAGCATTTACAACTTCTGGAGGCAAGTGGTTCCACTGGTTAATTGTTCCCACTGTCAGGAAATTCCTCCTTAGTTCTGGATTGCTTCTCTCCTTCTTTAGTCCACACATTGTAAAGCTGCGAAGATTGAGAAACACTGTTTTCTCCTGTGTATCAGATAGATGTGCCTTGGACACTTAGTAGTAGTTCCCCACAAAACTTTAGCAATGATTGTTAGAGAAAAAACTTCTGTTCCTCTAGCCTTTGCAGAGGACTTCCTTGGCTGAAGCCTTCATGAAGATACTTTTAGTACCTTCATCAGTGCTGATAATAATAATAATAATAATAATAATAATAATAATAATAATAATAATAATAATAATTATTATTATTATTATTATTATTATTATTATTTAATTTTTATACCGCCCTTCTCCCGAAGGACTCAGGGCGGTTCACAGCCAGATAAAAACCACCGATACAATACAAATAAAAACACTGATTAAAAAACTTATTAAATTTGGCCCCTAAATTAAAATATATAAAACCATAAAACCCCATTTAAAATTACAAATAATAATACTAATTCTAGGCCAGTCCTGCGCGGAAGAATAAATACATCTTCAGCTCGCGGAGGAAGGTCCGGAGATCAGGAAGTTGACGAAGTCCTGGGGGAAGCTCGTTCCAAAGGGTAGGGGCCCCCACAGAGAAGGCCCTCCCCCTGGGGGTCGCCAGCTGACATTGTTTGGCTGATGGCACCCTGAGGAGACCCTCCCTATGGGAACGCATGGGTCGGTGGGAGGCAAACGGTGGCAGAGGCGATCCCGTAGATAACCCGGTCCTAAGCCATGGAGCGCTTTAAAGATGGTAACCAACACCTTGAAGTGCACCCGGAAGACCACAGGCAGCCAGTGCAGCCTGCGCAGGAGTGTCACTCGTGGCTCCCTCTATCACCCGCGCAGCCGCATTCTGGATCAACTGAAGCCTCCTGGTGCTCTTCAAGGGGAGCCCCATATAGAGAGCATTGCAGTAGTCCAGGTGAGAAGTGACGAGAGCATGAGTGACTGTGCATAGGGAATCCTGGTCTAGAAAGGGGCGCAACTGGTGAATCAGGCGTACCTGATAAAAAGCTCTCCTGGAGACGGTCGTCAGATGTTCTTCAAAGGACAACCGCCCATCCAGGAGAACGCCCAAGTTGCGCACCCTCTCCATCGGGGCCAGTGACTCGCCCCCAACAGTCAGCCGTGGCTGCAGCTGGCTGTACCGGGATGCCGGCATCCACAGCCACTCTGTCTTGGAGGGGTTGAGCTTGAGCCTGTTTCTCCCCATCCAGACCCGCACAACCTCCAGAACAGGGACAGCACTTTGACAGCTTCGTTGGGGTGGCCTGGGATGGAAATGTACAGCTGAGTGTCATCAGCGTACAGTTGGTAACTCACCCCAATCAGATTTTGTGACCTAGTTGGGCAATTAAGCAAGTACAAGAAAGCAACCAAGCTCAGAAAGAACCAAGGACCTCACAGTCCTCCTCCTCCTCCTCCTCCTCCTCTTCTTCCTCCTCTCCTCCTCCATTATATCATGATCACCATCATTGTCATCTCTGCAAACCCTGCTCCTGTCAACTCGCAAAGCATCCCTGGCCTTTCTCTTGAGTTGCCATAGGCAAAGGGGATGGGAAACTGACGAAGCAACACAGCAGCCCAAGACAGGAGCACATTCCAGACATATCTTTCTCAAAACTGTCTCCCAGGGTTACCCACAGCGTCTGGAGGGGAATGATCTCTACAACCCGTGAACCAGTTGGCGAATGTGATTGATGACACACCCTGAGGGGAGGGAGGAAACAGGATCATGATTAGGGCCATAAATTACAAGGGGTCAGAGTTGGCTTAATTTGGGTACCTGCCAACATGGAGCTCCTAATGAACAACTGGATTTCTTTTGAAGCTTGGCTTGAGGCTCATGAATACAGCTGGTCTGTCTGGAACCCGCACTGCATATCGGACATTAATACAACTGAACGTGTCCAGAAATATTTCACAAGAAGAGTCCTCCACTATGCTCACAACAAAATACCTTATGCCACCAGACTCCAAATTTTGGGCTTAGACAACTCAGAACTACGTTGCCCTTGGTCTGGCCTAAGCGTAGCTCATAAAATCATCTGCTACAATGTCCTACCTGTCAATGACTACTTCAGCTTCAACCGCAAGAATACACGAGCACACAATAGATACAAACTTAAGGTAAACCGGACCAAACTCGATTGCAGAAAATATGACTTCAGCAACAGAGTGGTCAATGCCTGGAATGTACTACCTGCCTCTGTGGTCTCAGCCCAAAACCCCCAAAACTTTAACCTAAGACTGACTACTGTTGACCTCACCCCATTCCTAAGAGTCTGTAAGGGGCGTGAATAAGAGCACCAGCGTGCCTACCGTCCCTGTCCTAATGTTCCCTTTAATTGTATTCATTTTTTGTATTCAGTTCATGCTTATACTTATATATATTATCTAATATGTACTCGATAAATAAATAAATAAATGAAATATAATTTCTCCCCTTTCATCTCCTGGGGAAGCACTCAGAAAAGAACATTTAAAAAAAAAGCCCACTCACGTAAGAGGGACTGAAGAAGGACATTCCTGCTCCCCAGTCACAAAGTGGAAGATAGTGTGATTATCGCAAGTTGAGACAGATAAGTAACCACAGCCTCTGATTAAATTTTACCCAAGGAATTTCTGATGGTCCCTAACAGATTTACACTCTTGGTTTATTCTATTTATGCAGTTATCGCCTTCGTTTTAAGGTGGGGGGAAAAACACACATTAAGACAAGACATCAGTCGAAGTTAACCAAGGCAACAGCTCTTTCCATGTTTGCCAAAATAGAGAAAGGACCTCTCTTACAAGAAGCTTTGATTTACTGATTTACTGATTTAATCTTTGCAGTTTTTCCCCCCAACAGTCCCTTTGTCAAAGGGACTGACAAATATTGAAATATTGAGGAGATAAATAAAATATTTGTGACTTTCACTGTCCCCTTAGTTATGATTTTGAGAGGCAAAAAATCTCCTGAATGCCTCTTTCCATTTCTGAAGTCTTTAGGCAAGAAAAGCAAAATGCACAGGTACAGGATAGGTGGTACCTCGCTCAATAGTAGTAACTGTGAGAGGGATCTTGGAGTCCTAGTGGACAGTTACTTAAATAGGAGCCAGAAGTGTGCAGCAGCTGCCAAAAAAGCCAACACAATTCTGGGCTGCATAAACAGAGGGATAGAATCAAGATCACATGAAGTGTTAATACCACTTTATAAGGCCTTGGTGAGACCATACTTGGAATATTTCATCCAGTTTTGGTTGCCACGATGTGAAAAAGATGTTGAGACTCTAGAAAGAGTGCAGAGAAGAGCAACAAAGATGATTAGGGGGCTGGAGGCTAAAACATATGAAGAACGGTTGCAGGAACTGGGTATGTCTAGTCTAATGAAAAGAAGGACTAGGGGAGACATGATAGCAGTGTTCCAATATTTCAGGGGCTACCACAAAGAAGAGGGAGTCAAGCTATTCTCCAAAGCACCTGAAGGCAGGACAAGAAGCAACGGATGGAAACTCATCAAGGAGAGAAGCAACTTAGAACTAAGGAGAAATTTCCTGACAATTAGAATAATTAATCAGTGGAACAACTTGCCTCCAGAAGTTGTGAATGCTCCAACACTGGAAGTTTTTAAGAAGAGTTTGGATAACCATTTGTCTGAAGTGGTTTAGGGTTTCCTGCCTAAGCAGGGGGTTGGACTAGAAGACCTCCAAGGTCCCTTCCAACTCCTCTAGTCTAGTCTAGTCTAGTCTATTCTCAATAAAGATTCTATTCTATTCTATTCTATTCTATTCTACTCTACTCTACTCTACTCTACTCTACTCTACTCTACTCTACTCTACTCTACTCTACTCTATTGCACTCCACTCCACTCCACTCCATTCCATTCCATTCCATATTTTCTTTTCTATTCTATTCTAGTCTAGTCTAGTCTATTCTAGTCTATTCTATTCTAGTCTAGTCTAGTCTAGTCTATTCGATTCGATTCGATTCCACTCCACTCCATTCCATATTCTATTCTATTCTATTCCATTCCATTCCATTCCATTCCATTCCATTCCATTCCATTCTATTCTATTCTATTCTATTCTATTCTATTCTATTCTGTTCCATTCCAATCCATTCCATTCCATTCCATTCCATTCCATTCCATTCCATTCCATTCTATTCTATTCTATTCTATTCTATTCTATTCTATTCTATTCTATTCTATTCCATTCCATTCCATTCCATTCAATTCCATCCCGTCTATTCTATTCTATTCTATTCTATTCTATTCTATTCTATTCTATTCTATTCTATTCTATTCTATTCCATTCCATTCCATTCCATTCCATTCCATTCCATATTCTATTCTATTCTATTCTATTCTATTCTATTCTATTCTATTCTATTCCATTCCATTCCATTCCATTCCATTCCATTCCCCTTCATTCCATTCCATTCCATTCCATTCCATTCCATTCCATTCTATTCTGTTCTATTCCAATGCATTCCATCTATTCTATTCTATTCTATTCTATTCTATTCTATTCTATTCTATTCTATTCTATTCTATTCTATTCTATTCTACCCTACCCTACCCTTTTCTTTTCTTTTCTTCTCTTTTCTCTTAAAGTTGCCAACTTTTTCATCCATCTCTTGAAGAGAACGAGCTGCAGTTGGCAAATGTTCTTATTTCTCTCTGGTTTGGCCTTTAAAGCACAGCCACTGCCCCCTTCTGCAGTCTTCTGACAAGGCTTTGCAGAGTAATTGATGGCCAGGGCTGTGGTTGCAAAAACTACACCAAGCAAAAGTTTGCGCTATATATATATGTATATTTCCTCCGTCTCTCCCAGCTCCCCTTTCCCATAATCTCTACAGCTATGCCAGAGGCAAAGATGGATTGGATTTAAATCACAGTGATTTAAATCAGCTGCTCCAATCATGATGTCCAATCAGCCATCAAGGAAGGCTGGATTTAACTAGTTGATTTTTCATCCACGTCTCGTCTCCCAGTTTGGAGCGGAGTTATCTTATGGAAAATAGGACTGCATTTTGACTGAACGGAGTTTGTTAGAAATTTATCCAGGACTCGGTTCCTGTGGCTCGCTTGCTTCCTTTAACTACAGTTTTTTGGATTGTGGTTCTAGAGCACAGGTGTGTCTGCAACCAGTCCTGCCATCAAATGTTGGCTGCGGGGTGGGGGGGAAAAACCAAGGAATCAACTTCACAGGAAGCTCAAATTAGTTGAGAGTAATAGAATTAATAGAATGTTGCAATTCCTCCATTCCTCTACTGGTAATAAAATACCTTATGCCACCAGACTCCAAATTTTGGGCTTAGACAACTTAGAACTACGCCGACTTCAGTCTGACCTGAGCATAGTATATAAAATTATCTGCCTCAATGTCCTACCTGTCAATGACTACTTCGTCTTCAACCACAACAATACACGAGCAAATAATAGATACAAACTCAAGGTAAACCGCTCCAAACCTGATTGCAGAAAATACAATTTCAGCAACAGAGCGGTCAATGCCTGGAATGCACTACCTGACTCTGTAGTTTCGTCCCCAAACCCCCAAAACTTTAACCTTAAACTGTCTACTGTTGACCTCGCCCCAGTCCTAAGAGGTCTGTAAGGGGAGTGCATAAGAGCACCAGCGTGCCTACCGTCCCTGTCCTAATATTCCTTTTTACTTACTCTTGTCATGTATTCAAATTACGATGATACTTTTACCTGTTATCTTATATATGCTTGACAAACAAACAAATAAGTAAATAAATTAAAGTAAATAAATACATTTGATTGTGCTGAATCACCTGCACGTCCTCATAGTTCAGTGGATGGAGGAGGTTCCTGTCATCTGTGATACCTTAAAAAGGGGGCTTGATTTGATTAGTTTGGGGATGGGAGACCACCTGGAGATTCTGCCTGGCCCGAGAAAGTGAAAAACCAGCTGCCAAGAAAGCAATTACCAGATACTTCTACTTAGTGGCCAAGAGAAAGAACAGGTGAATGTAATTGTTAGAGCTGAGCTGGACTTAAGGAAGTTGCATTAACAGAGGGATATAATCAAGATCAAGGAAGGTAATAATACCACTCTATAAAGCCCTAGTTAGACCACACCTAGAGTACTGCATCCAGTTTTGGTCACCATGCTATAAAAAAGATGTTGAGACTCTAGAAAAAGTGCAGAGGAGAGCAACCAGGATGATGAGGGGACTGGAGGCTAAAACATAGGATGAACGGTTGCAGGAATTGGGCCTGGCTAGTCTAGGGAAGAGAAGGACCAGGGGAGACAGGATAGCAGTCTTCCAATATTTGAGGGGCTGCCACAGAGAGGAGGGGGTCAAGCTATTCTCCAAAGTACCTGAAGGCCAGACAAGGAATAATGGATGGAAACTGAACAAGGAGAGATTCAAACTAGAAATAAGGAAAAAAGAGAACAATCAACCAATGGAACTGAAGTTGCCTTCAGAAGTTGTGGGAGCTTCATCACTGGAGGCTTTCAAGAAGAGACTGGACTACCATTGGTCAGAAGTGGTGTAGGTGCTCCTGCTTGGGTGGGGGTTGGACTAGATGACCTACAAGGTCCCTTCCAACTCTGTTAATCTATGTAAAGTCTTTTCGTTGCCTGATTTTTGATTTACATCTTGAAGAGGTTTAAGAAGCTCCTCAAAATAAAACATTTTGCTCATGTTTCTCTGCAGCCAGTTGGCTCCCTTTTCTGAGATTTTTCTGTCAAGGCGAGAGGCTTGCATAATGCTAAATGGCTTATTGTGTATTTTTAATTATTCACTGGAGAAGGGAGAGGAAGGCTTTTGGTTTTTTTCACGGAGAAGAAAATGTAGACAGAAATGTCTCCGTCCTAATATTCCTTTTTACTTACTCTATTCATGTATCCAAATTATGTTTATACTTTTACCTGTTATCTTATATACGATTGAAAAAATAAATTCAAATTCAAAAAGTTGAAATGTCACAGATGCCGTGGCTACATTCTTGTCCTAAGTTGCAAGATAGCAAAAAGAGTATCTGTCGTGTCCCACTCTTCCTCTGACGGCCGGGTCTGTAAAGTTTGTATCAAGCATGGCCACGAAGCCTCTGCAGCTTTGCCAAAGTCCTGTCAGGGCAGGCAGGAATCCAAGGTGTGACTTCGGCAACCAGATGAGACTTTGTCTGACTCACGGAATGCCAGAAAGCAGATCCTTTATATAGGCCATGGGGTGTGGCTCCATGACTCAGCACTTATCCAGGCCTGCCCCTCCCTTCCTTTTGCTGACGTCGCCTCTCCATTCTCCGGAAGCGGGGATCTATCCACCCTTCGTCTGCCTGCCCAGCTGTCGGCAATTCTAGCTCGTGACTGGCTTCATGCTCATCATGCTCACACGCTGTGGGGGGGAGGTTTATTTGCTCAGTCTGTCCGGGCATGGTGCCAGGACTGGGGGCTGGAGGCATGCCAGGCCCTTCGTCTGCACTATCAGTCTCTGGCTGAGATAGCAGGAGATGGGAGGGGCCCGGCTGTGGAGAGGGGGGCGGGCGAGGCACAACAGTATCTGTAAAAGCATATTCCTTTGCTATCTGTCCTCTCTTGGTGGTCTGTCCATCTCGCACAGCGTGTGGCAGTTCCACCCCGAAGGAATTGATCCAGGCTAGGGAGGGACTGTTCCAGACTAGGAAACATGGAAACCGAGGGGGAGAAATCGATGCAAAGACAAAACAGCACCTCTGGATGGTTGCCACGTGCTAGAATGGGCAACGGGAATGGAGGGCGGGCCAAGTCAAATGAAAATCAGAGTTGGGAACTGTCACTGCCAGATGTGTGATTGCTACAAAGCCAGAAGAGACACGGTCTGGCTGAATGCAAGCCACTTTTTGGAGAGAGGGAGGGAGTGGGAGGGAGAGAGAGGGAGAGGCAGGGAGAGGGAGGGAGGGAGGGAGAGACAGAGAGAGAGAGGGAGAGGCAGAGGCAGAGGGAGGGAGAGAGGGAGAAGGAGACAGGGAGAGGTTGGAAGAGAGGGAGAGAGGGAGGATGAGGTTGGGAGAGAGGGAGGGAGGGAGGGAAAGAGAGGGAGGGAGAAAGGGAGAGGTTGAGAGGGAGGGAGAGAGAAGGAGAGGCAGGGAGAGAGAGAGGGAAAGGGGGGAGAGAGAGGTCGACAGGGAGGGAGAAGGAGGATGGGAGAGAAGAAGAGGAAGGGAGAGGGAGGGAAACAGAGGTTGGAGAGAGGGAGGAGGGAGAGGCAGGAGGAGACAGAGGAGAGGAGGGAGAGAGGAGAGGAAGAAGGAGAGAAAGGAAGAGAGAGGGAGAGGTTGAGAGGGAGGGAGAGGGAGGGAGTTGTTGTTGTTGTTGTTGCTGTTTTCCTCAAATTTTAAAACCACCCCTCTTCCTTCACGTTGTACAAATAAAATATTAAAAGCTCAAAAGAATCCATAAAATGTAAAAGTCCAAGACACAGTCCTGGTTTTTCTCATCCAGAGGCACCTTCCACTTTACATCTGGCTCTCCTTCTGTAGCTCCACACCTGAGGCACTTTCAAAGATATAAACAGGTCCAAAAAAAAAAAAAACACACACCAAAAAAACCCTAACAACAACTCTAAACCTCTTTCACAGCTTTGTTCCTTTTGGATGTGAATTTACTTCGACTTCTGCTGCAGGAGCAGTATGGCCCGATTCCAAGTAGTTAAGGTTTCTGGATCGCTGCCTATTTAAGGAAAGGTTTCTCCAAGTTTCTAGCCCTTATTATTAGCACTGTTCTCTAGAGGGCTGTGAAAATATCTACAGAGTTTCAGTGGTGAAATTCAGTTTTTTTTTACTACTGGTTCTGTGTGCGGGGCTTGGTGAGCGTGGCAGGGGAAGGATAGTGCAAACTCTCCATTCCCACCCCATTCCTGAGGGAAGGATGCTGCAAAGTCCCCATTCCCACCACACTCCAGGGGAAGGATAGTGCAAAATCTCCATTCCCACCCTACTCCAGATGAAGGATACTGCAAAATCCTCGTTCCCTCCCCATTCCTGGGGGAAAGATATTGCAAAATCTCCATTCCCACCCCACTCTGGGGTTAGCCAGAGGTGGTATTTGCTGGTTCTCTGAACTACTCAAAATTTCCGCTATCGGTTCTCCAGAACCTGTCAGAACCTGCTGGATTTCACTCCTGCTACAGACCCCTCACATCCTGGACATAAATTGTTTCAACTTCTACCCTCAAAACGACGCTATAGGGCACTGCACACCAGAACAACTAGACACAAGGACAGTTTTCCCCCCGAATGCCATCGTTCTGCTAAACAACTAATTCCCACAACACTGTCAAACTATTTACTGTATTACTATTATTATTTTCCTCCTTCCTCTTATCTATCTCCTCCCACTTACGTAAGTGGGAGGAGACGTACTTCATACAGTACGTAAGGAAAACTTAGACCTCATTACTGGTTTCTAGGCCTGGTATATAACCTTGTTGCTTTTATCTCTACGATTTATATTGTTTTATTTGTTTCCTAGTATGACTTGATTGCTTATTTAGCATTGTATGGCTATCACTAAGACAAATTCCTTGTGTGTCCAATCACACTTGGCTATGAAAAAATTCTGTTCTATTCTAATCTAGATTTTGTTCCGTTCTTCTCCTGTTCTATCTTGAAGCGTCCCATTTTTCAGACCGTATCATTCCAATTTAAATGACCCACATTTCAGCTTTGCCCCAAATCATAGTTCAGCTATTTTCTCTCCTCCTTCGATGAACCCTTAACCTCTTCTCTTCTCTTTTTCTTCCATATGCCCTTGCCCAGAAAAAAACTGCCG
This sequence comes from Ahaetulla prasina, assembly GCF_028640845.1. Classification (NCBI taxonomy): domain Eukaryota; kingdom Metazoa; phylum Chordata; class Lepidosauria; order Squamata; family Colubridae; genus Ahaetulla; species Ahaetulla prasina. The sequence continues at coordinate 12,972,568 of NC_080547.1, forward strand.
TTTTCTAGCTGTTCCATGGATCCGATGCCATGAGTTTTCATACAAGGACTTGCCCATCTGTCAGCCACACGTCTGAGTTCTGGCTTCCTTCTCTGGTTTGCCATTCAGATTTGCAAATTTAATTGTGTCTTTTTGGCTACGATCGTATAACAGATTGTGCCCAGTCATGAAATTAACCACTTGCAGGAGGCCCAAGTTATGCAAAGCCATAAATTAACTGGGTTCCCGCAATGCACTGAGCCACGAAAAGCTAACCCTGATCCAAGATGTGGTACCTTGCTCAATAGTAGTAACTGCGAGAGGGATCTTGGAGCCCTAGTGGACAACCATTTAAATATGAGCCAGCAGTGTGCAGCAGCTGCCAAAAGCCAACACAGTCCAGGGCTCCATAAATAGAGGGATAGAATCAAGAAGAGGGAGTCGGGCTGTTCTCCAAAGCACCTGAGGGCAGGACAAGAAGCAATGGGTGGAAACTAATCAAGGAGAGAAACAACTTAGAAGTAAGCAGAAATTTCCTGACAGTTAGAACCATCAATCAGTGGGAATACTTGCCTCTGGAAGTTGTGAAGGCTCCAACACTGGAAGTTTTTAAGAAGATGTTAGATAACCATTTGTCTGAAGTGGTGTAGGGTTTCCTTCTGCCTAAGCCTGTTATTGGACTAGAAGACCTCCAAGGTCCCTTCCAATTCTGCTGTTCTATTCTATTTTCTATTCTATTCTATTCTATTCTATTCTATTCTATTCTATTCTATTCTATTCTATTCTATTCTATTCTAAGGTAGCATGTGGTATGAATGCCATCAACTGGGCTTTCCCTGACTGGGCTAACCATGTTGCATGAATGTATTTGTCAGCCTACATCTGAGTAGAAAAATAAAACCAAATAAACAAAATAATGATTAAGGGGGGGTAGACCTATCGTGCATCTTTTCTCTTTTCGTATCTTGTCGTGCTGATACCCGGGAACTGGAATATTTGCTTTTATCGTGAATAGAACATGCTTGTGACCATCTTTGCTAGCTAAGTCTACAGGATATTAAATTGCCATCTGAAACGAAATCTCATCCTTTTATTTCTCAATGCCTCTCGCTTGATTTTTATTCTGAGAAAGTCTGGCTTCATATGGGTGGTAAATTTAGTTTATCTCCCACCCCCCTGTGACCCACCCACCCCTTCCTCCATCTGCCCTGGCTTTTCTGCATGTCTGAATTACCATACGGGTGTCATATTGACCCCAATTCATTCCTCCTGGGAAATCCTGACATACAGGATCGTTTCAGGGGGCTGACAAACTTCCCCGAACCTTGGTGGATTTGCAAAAGGAATGCAAGGTGGTTTTTTTTTGTTTTGTTTTTTGTTTTTTGATGGAAAAGCACAGATTTTTTGCAGACTTTGGCCTCTGCTTTGCTGAATCTACATTCTCTCCATCCTAAAAGCTAAAAGCTGACATCTCGGAAAATATCTAGCTCAGATCACTGCAGTGGGGTGGGTGGGTTTACCTCTTTAGAAAAGGGTGGACATATCTTCGCTTGCCCCAGAAAAAAAAACCCACACACGCAACAATTTTCATTTGATAGTACTGCAGCGATTGTGCAAAAGTTCTACATTTCTGGAAACGGACGCAACTTCTCTGCTTTCATTTCTGCGACTTATTTTTTTTTAATTTGCATTTATAAATTTGCATTTATAATTTGCATTTATAAATATATATATTTATATTTATATATATATTTATATTTTAATGGGTTTTTAGTTCCAAATTTTAATTCTGGCCAATTTTAATAAGTTTTTTAATTGTATTTTTTAATCTGTATTTATAGTATTGTATTTTTATTTGGCTGTGAACCGCCCTGAGTCCTTCGGGAGAAGGGCGGTATACAAATGTAAATAATAAATAAATAAATAAATAAATAAATAAATATCCCGCCCTTCTCTGGAGACTCAGGGCGGCTTACACTATGTTAGCAATAGTCTTCATCCTATTTGTATATTTATATACAAAGTCAACTTATTGCCCCCCCAACAATCTGGGTCCTCATTTTACCTACCTTATAAAGGATGGAAGGCTGAGTCAACCTTGGGCCTGGTGGGACTAGAACCTGCAGTAATTGCAGGCAGCTGCTGTTAATAACAGACTGCATTAGCAGCCTGAGCCACAGAGGCCCGTGTTCATTCTAGTTAGAACGATAGGAAACCTATCAAGGAGAGAATAAACCTAGAACTAAGGAGGAATTTCCTGACAGTGAGAACAAATTAGCCAGTGGAACAATTTGCCTCCAGAAGTTGTGAGTGCTCCAACACTGGAGGTTTTGAAGAAGAGATTGGACAATCATTTGTCTGAAGTGGTGTAGGGTTTCCTCTACAGTTGGACTAGAAGACCTCCAAGGTCCCTTCCAACTCTGTTATTCTATTCTATTCTATTCTATTCTATTCTATTCTATTCTATTCTATTCTATTCTATTCTATTCTATTCTAGAGAAATAGAATAGCAACCCAACAAGAAAAACACAGACTTCAGAGGATAATTAGAACTGCAGAAAAAATAATTGCTACCAACCTGCCTTCCATTGAGGACCTGTATACTGCACGAATCAAGAAGAGGGCCGTGAAAATATTTGCAGATCACTCGCATCCTGGACATAAACTGTTTCAACTCCTACCCTCAAAACGACGCTATAGGGCACTGCACACGAGAACAACTAGACACAAGAACAGTTTTTCCCCGAAGGCCATCACTCTGCTAAACAAATAATTCCCTCAACACTGTCAGACTATTTACTGAATCTGCACTACTATTAATCTTCTCATAGTTCCCATCACCCATCTCTTTCCACTTATGACTGTATGACTGTAACTTTGTTGCTGGCAATCCTTATGGTTTATATTGATATATTGACCATCAATTGTGTTGTAAATGTTGTACCTTGATGAACGTATCTTTTCTTTTATGTACACTGAGAGCATATGCACCAAGACAAATTCCTTGTGTGTCCAATCACACTTGGCCAATAAAAAAATTCTATTCTATTCTATTCTATTCTATTCTATTCTATTCTATTCTATTCTATTCTATATTCTATATTCTATATTCTATATTCTATATTCTATATTCTATATTCTATTTCATCATTGTGGTTTGGTGTAGAAGTAGCCCTTCACTTATGAGCATTTATTTATCAATTCATTTAATGACGGCGCTGAGAAAAGTGACCTGGACCGGTCCTTGTGCTTCTGGTTGTTGCAGGTTTATAACTCTCTTCTTAAAAGCTTCCAGTGCTGGAGACTTCACAACTTCACAACCTCTGGAGGCAGGTTGTTACACTGATTAATTGTTCTCACTCTTAGGTTGTCCTGCTCTTCTTTGTAGCAGCCTAAACAAGAAAGTCCCATTGCCTCCTGAAAAGGCACCTTTGAGACAACCACAGCCTGGATGGTGGAGAATCTCTACAGACTTTGAGCTATCCAATTCGGGATGAACACCCTTTGAATGGTGTGGGAGTAGCAATGGATTTAAAGAGAAAAAAATGCAGATTACAGGAACCATTTGCACCACTCAGGTGACCCTGAGGACACAGATAAACCTCCAAGTGGCCTCAACGACCCTCTAAAAGGATGCAAATGACCAGCTGTCTGCAAGGAGTATCAATCCTTCCATTCCCCACCATCCAGTCAGAGCTGAAGAAGCTTCTTGGATGAGAAGCGAAACGTCTTCAGAGAAAAACAAGGAAGTCCAGTTGCCTCCTGAAAAAAAATGCACCTTTGGGTAGGTCCCACTGTTTTTTCCAAGTTGGAAAGAATTCCTAGCGGGCACGTTGCCCGGTGTCCCAGGTGGTAAGGCCATGCTCAGATACATGGCATAATCCCCAAAATTATTTTCCGAAAAGAAGAACATAAGATGGGCTAGGTTGAGAAATCTCATCAACAGAATGTAGGTTGGGTGGACTTCACCTCCCAGAATTCCCCAGTCGGCCGTGACACATGGACTTCACACATCTTCAGAAGAAGAAAAAAACAAGAAAGTCCAGTTGCCTCTTGAAAAAAAAAATGCCTCTTCGGGACGTGTTCCTAATGGAAGAACTGCAGTGCTTCATTTAACCAAAGGTGGTGCGAGAAGTCGTAAAACGGGGCCTAACTCCCTTCACGAATTTCTCGCTTTAGCGACGGGAATTTTGGGTTCCATTGTGGATTGAGGATTACCCCGTAGTAGCTTCAAGTTCAGGGCTTGAGAGGTGGTGAGATGCCCAGGGAAGAAAGGATACAGTTTAGCAAATAAACTCTCCTATTGTTGATCTAAGTTCTCGATGACATGTTTACAGGAAGCAAGGTAAATTATAGTCGGAGGAGTCTACAGCCACTGACACCGAGGAAAGCCGTATAGCCCAATTTATCAAGTCAGACAGGAATAAAGCCAGGGACTATCAGAGACAACAACAGGCAGCTCCAGGTCAGGAAAGGAATTTGCAAGAATCTACCTTGCCAAGTCCAGTGGAGGATGGCTTCCCCCACATTGGGAGGAGTGAATGGCTCGAAGGCAAGGGCTTTTATAGTCAGCTATGAGGCATGGATTCCCCCCTCCCTCCTCTCCCCCGCCCCAACCGTCAAATTGCCAGTAATCAAAAAGATCTCCAGTTGAAGCAGAGATTTATAACTCTTATCGGTGTTTTCCCCTCGAGGGAGGCTTTCACAGCTGTTGCCCTTTTACAAACGCTCTTCAGCTTTCCTTCAAGGTAAAGGTTCCCCTCGTACATACGTGCTAGTCGTTCCTGACTCTAGGGGGCGCTGCTCATCTCCGTTTCAAAGCCGAAGAGCCGGCGCTGTCCGAAGACGTCTCCGGGGTCATGTGACCGGCACGACTCAACGCCAAAGGCGCACGGAGCGCAGTGACCTTGCCACCAAAGGTGGTCCCTATTTTTTCTACTTGCATTTTTTTTTAACGTGCTTTCGAAATTCTAGGTTGGCAGAAGCTGGGACAAGGAATGGGAGCTCACCCTGTTATGCGGCGCTAGGGATTCGAACCGCTGAACTGCCGACCTTTTGATTGACAAGCTCAGCATGTTAGCCACTGAGCCGCCACTTTCTTTGCAGAGTTATAAACCTGCAGAAGGATGTCCCCTCCTCCTCCATCTATCTCTATCTTCTTCACCTTCTTCTTTCTATTTTCCTTTTCCTTTTCCTTTTCCTTTTCCTTTTCCTTTTCCTTTTCCTTTTCCTTTTCCTTTTCCTTTTCCTTTTCCTTTTCCTTTTCCTTTTCCTTTTCCTTTTCCTCTATAAAGTTCCTGCTAATATAATGATTTGCTAGTCTCAAAATCTTCAACAGTGTCTTTGGAAACTTGGGATTCTAGACAAGTCGAGGCACAACTTAACCTTCCCATCACAGTGTTCCCCAGATAGGAAGGTTATCGATGGATGGTTGATTGATTGATTGATTGGTATGAGTAAAGTATTGGTAAAGAACTGTGGTGGCGCAGTGGTTAGAATGCAGTATTGCAGGCGAATTCTATCGACTGCCAGGAGTTCGATTCTGACCGGCTCAAGGTTGACTCAGCCTTTCATCATTCTGAGGTTGGTAAAATAAGGACCCAGATTGTTGGTGGCAAATATGCTGACTCTGTAAACCGCTTGGAGAGGGCTGTGAAGTACTGTGAAGTGGTATACAAATCTAAGTGCTATTGCTATCATGATTCTCCACATTTGGAGTTGCTGGCCATGGGGGCCAGGACTCCTACAGGAGCCTTAGCCAGATGGCCAGTGTCCACCTGATGTGTCCAGAGAAGAAGCACACCCAGCTCTAAACTTTACTGTAAGGTTACACGAACAGAGTCTTGCAAGTCTGAAAGTACCTCTCTCCCCCTCCTTTTCACCTTTACCGTCCAAGAAACTAGGCAGGGTCCATTCTGAGAAGTTTGCCATACTTTCAGTCCTTCTGCAAACCTGGATTCCGTTTATCAGACTGTTGTCTAGTCTGCAGCCCTTCCTCCTGTCTCCCAAGGTCTTTCCCACATACCACTATAACAGTGAAGTCATTAAAAAAAAAAAAAGTCCAGACAGAGGACACATACATACAACCCCAAATGGAAGGAGTCCGTGCTGCTATTGATCTGCTCCCTGTCCCTAAATGTTGGTTACTAGCCGAAAATAAGCTAGCTTTGCCAGCTGGCTTGTTGTACACCTGTGTTTGTGTGTGTGTGTGTGTTTTGCAGGCAAGTAAGAAACAAGGTGTGCCTTTTACAGCATCTCAGCATACACAATGATATTACAGAATAAACTCTGCCTTGCAGCAACATCACAACTGAGACATGCGGCAAAGTGTGTGGGGAGGGCCTTGTCCTATCTTGTCCCATTTGGTCCGCTGGGGATTCTCAGAGCTGAATCCCCCACACCTCTAGGTTTAAGAAAGGTTTTTACAGATTAGGGTGGAGAACTTCTGAACGGCCACAGCTGGTCACCGTTTTTTTTCAGGATGCGCGCAGAGCCAGCAGTTGAACAAGGCAAGCACTCACTGTACCCGTAGCGACTGCCCCAAAGATCCAACTGTTCTCTGCAAAAAACAACAGGCCCTGCCAGTTGCCAGGTACTTTTCCTAAGTGCTGTAAAGAAGGATGTGTGTGTGTGTGTGTGTGTGTGATCAGAATCCCTTTCCCACCGTGTTCAATTATGCAACGCTGGGAAGGAAAGTCAAGACTAAGCTCTGCGCATGCGCAAGATGGCGCGGCTCTGAGGACTCGGCTCCGGCGACGAGAGGCCCCTCCGATGTTGACGAAGCCTCGGCCGTCCGTTTAGCCGCTTGCTGTCCCCGGCCCGGTAGATCTTACTTCGGGCAGCCATATGAGAGGTCTTTGGACTCCCTCGTACATGTGGTTGCCGAGAACGAGGCCGGGTAGGCAAGCGGTGGTTTCTGGCGGCCATGTTTTAGGCTCGGAGGTGGGGCGATGAGTCGGCGTTTTTTACGGCCGTTTTTCTGCCGATTCGTCTGGCCGGCTGGCTGCTAGCCTCTGGCTCGTCTCCCGGCCCCCTTCTGACTGCGGACTCCGGACTTTTCGGGGGTAGCCTTTGGGCTCCAGCCTCTGCAATCGTGGACGACCTGGATGATTGCGGAGGTATTCCATCTACCCCTATTGCCATCTGCCTCGCTGCCATGGTTTCTTGGCTTTCCCCTGCTGCGGATTATGGACTTGGCAACCTTCATACCCCCAGCCTCTCGGAGAGTTTAGCCTTTATATGGACTTCGCCTCTTGGAGGAGAGGTCTGGGAGACCCGGCTTCTGGAGTGGTTAGGATTCTTTTCCTGGCCATGTCTGGAGATGGTTATTGGAGGATTGCGGGGAGGCGATGGAGGCACCCGGAGTTGCCCCTGCAACCAGTCTATGACTGTGACTATTTTAACATCACCCATGCCCCCTCGGCCTTTTTGAGACTACTATGGCGTTTTGGTCCTATTAGGACTCCTTGAGAGGACATGGGATTTAGTTGAGGACAGAGGAGGACGGAGGAGGCGTAGCCAGCGACTGGAATACCATTTCCCTCACCCCGGTTCCAGGATGTTTGGACTAGGCACGGACAGAATACCATCTTGACTGTCATTCGGTGCTAATTGCTGTTCCATTCTTTGTATGCCTTCATTCTGGACTAGTACCATCAGTCATCATCTTGCCATCCGGAGATGGAGCCTCTACTTTGCCGATTCTTAGTCTCAGCTGCTCGCATTATACTGCTTGTGAACTCTTGCGCCTGCAGTGCCCCGCCTCGCAGGAATGGCCCTCCTCATTACCGAGGCCGGCCTCCATGACGGGTCTTGGGACCCACAGAGGTGGCATCGAAAAGAAGAGCTTGTGGGGTTTTAGAGGAATTTTTAAGGGGTGGGAGGGTAAGGCGGGTAATGGGGTAACCCGTCGGGTGAGGCCAGTTCCTGCACATGCTCATGGCGGTTTTTATTATCAGGTTCGGAGGTTATGGGGAGGTCTGTTCCTATCTGTGAGGGTGGTCCTATTGACACGGTAAGTGGGAGGGGCAGGTATGGCGGGCGAGGGTCATATCAAATTCCGGGGCGCGTGCTCGATGTCTTAAAGCGATCACGCGCTCCGACCCTGGACTTTTCCCGTTCCCCGGATGGTCAGGATCCTCAGAGCCTGGGCCTTCGGTTGATGTTGTGCAATGCTCGGTCTGTGGTGAACAAAGCCCCCCTTGTTTGTGATCTTATACAGGGGGGTTCCGCGGACCTTATGGGCATTACGGAGACCTGGTTGGGCACTGAAGGGGCGTGCCTTGTGAGATGTGCCCGCGGGTTTCCGTGCATTCCATCAAGCCGAGGCCCAGGGTAGGGGTGGGGGTGGCGGTTGTGATTAGAGAGTCTAGAGCCGAGGGAGACCACTGTACCTCAGATTGCGGGTGCGAATCCTCTTTGTGAGATGGGGTCGTAGGTGTCAGATGGGCTTGCTGATCACGTACCTCGCTCCTTGCTGCGTGACAGCTGCCCTGCCCGAGCTCCTGGAGATGCTGGCTGGGGTGGCAGTTGAGACCCCCAGACTTTTAGTCATGGGGGACTTTAACTTGCCATCTTCCGGCTCATCATCGACGGCAGCTCGGGAGTTCACGGCTTCCATGACGGCCTTGGATCTGACCCAAGTAGTTGATGGCCCTACTCACATTGGGGGTGGCACTCTGGACCTGATTTTTCTCTCTGGACAGTGGTTGAGAGATCTGGACTTAAAGGAAATAGTCATCGAACCTTTGTCATGGTCAGATCACTCTCTTCTTCGCTTAGACTTTCTGACCGCCATTCACCACCGCAGGGAGGCGGAGCCGACACGTTGGTTCCGCCCCAGGCGCCTGATGGACCCTGATGGGTTCCGGACGGAGCTTGGGCCGTTTCCTGAGGGTCTGGCTCACGGCTCGGCTGAGGAACTTGTGGCGGCCTGGGAACAGCCGCGGCGGGGGCCTTAGACCGTGTCGTGCCTTTGCGGCCTCTGACCCGGCGCAGGTCCCAACCGGCTCCTTGGTTCTCCGAGGAGCTGAGAGGGATGAAGCGCCGGAGAAGACGCCTAGAGAGTTCCTGGAGGTCTAGCCGTTCGGAAGCTGATCGGACACTAGTGAAGTCCTATACTAGGACTTACCTAGTGGCATTGAGGGGAGCGGCGTAGCTCGCCTCCTCCCTCATTGCATCGGCAGATAACCGCCCAGCCGCCCTGTTTGGGTGACCCGCTCCCTCCTACATCAGGGGCGGGATGACCCGCTGCAGGACGTGCTGAGGAGTTTATGATTATCTATACGATAAAATCGTTCAGCTTCGGGATGGGTTGGACCAAGATTGCGGTGATGCGGGTGAGATGTTCGAGGTGGTCTTGGCGATATTGTTTGGGATGAGTTTGACCCTGTGGCTCCTGAGGACATGGACAGGTTGCTGGGTAGGCTGAATGCCACCACATGTTTACTGGACCCGTGCCCCTCCTGGCTGGTGCTGGCCACTCGGGAGGTCACACGAGGCTGGCTCCAGGCGATTACGACCGCTTCTTTGGTGGAGGTGTCTTCCGGCCGCCTTGAAAGAGGCGGTGGTGAGGCCCTCCTTAAGAAGCCTTCCTGGACCCGGCTGTTTTAGGTAACTATCGTCCGGTCTCCAACCTTCGCTGCGGCGAAGGTTGTAGAGAGTATGGTGGCATATCAGTTTCCCTTGCACCTGGATGAAACTGTCTATCTAGACCCGTTCAGTCCGGTTTCCGGCCCGGTTACAGCACGGAGACGGCTTTGGTCGCGTTGGTGGATGATCTCTGGAGGGCCAGGGATAGGGGTTGCTCCTCTGCCCTGGTCCTATTAGACCTCTCAGCGGCTTTCGATACCATCGACCATGGTATCCTGCTGCGCGGTTGGAGGGATTGGGAGTGGGAGGCACCGTTTATCGGTGGTTCTCCTCCTATCTCTCCGACCGGTCGCAGTCGGTGTTGACAGGGGGCAGAGGTCGACCCGAGGCGCCTCACTTGTGGGTGCCGCAGGGGTCGATTCTCTCGCCTCCTGTTTAACATCTACATGAAGCCGCTGGGTGAGATCATCAGTGGTTTCGGTGTGAAGTATCAGCTGTATGCGGATGACACCCAGCTGTACTTTTCTACACGGACCACTAGCGAAGCTATCAGTGCTGTCCCGGTGTCTGGAGGCCGTCGGGTCTGGATGGGGAGAAACAGGCTCAAGCTCAATCCCGCCAAGACAGAGTGGTTGTGGATGCGGCATCCCGGTACAGTCAGCTTAATCCGCGGCTGACCATCGGTGGCGAGTCATTGGCCCCGATGGAAAGGGTCCGCAACTTAGGCGTCCTCCTGGATGAACGGCTGTCTCTAGAAGACCATTTGTCGGCCGCCTCCAGGAGAGCGGTCTACCAGGTTCGCCTGGTACGCCAGTTGCGCCTTTCTGGACCGGGATGCCCTATGCACGGTCACCACGCACTCGTGACGCCTCGCCTGGATTACTGCAATGCTCTCTACATGGGGCTCCCTTGAAGGGCATCCGGAGGCTGCAGTTAGTCCAGAACGCGGCTGCGCTGGTGATAGATGGAGCCCTCGTGGCTCCCGTATAACACCCATCCTGCGCAGACTGCACTGGCTACCTGTGGCCTTCCGGTGCGCTTCAAGGTCTTGGTGACCACCTTTAAAGCGCTCCATGGCATTGGGCCGGGTTACTTACGGGACCGCCTACTGCTACCGAATACCTCTCACCGACCGTGCGCCTCACAGAGAGGGTCTCCTCAGGGTGCCGTCAGCAAGGCAATGTCGCCTGGCGACGCCCAGGGCAAGGGCCTTCTGTGGGGCTCCCACCCTTTGGAACGACCTTCCCCCCGGACACCGCCAGCTTCCGGACCTTCGGACCTTCCGCCGCGGGCTTAAAACATATTTATTTAATTGTGCAGGACTGAGCTAGGTTTTAAATTCATGGGTTTTAATTGGGTTTTATTTGTATATTTTAATTAACGGGCTTTCAAATAAGTTTCTTAATTGTTTTTATTCTGTATTTATACTTATATGTTTTTAAATGCCTGTGAACCGCCCTGAGTCCTTCGGGAGATAGGGCGGTATATAAATACGATTAATAAATAAAATAAAATAAATAAAAAGAGGAAAAAAAAAAAAACCATCCAGCCTTCCAAAAGGTCAGAACATTTCAGTCTAGGTTTTGTTACATCGGGGAAAGGCCAGAGTCTCACCTTTCAATATCCTCCCTGGGGAGAGAAAGTAGAAAAGGTAGTGGGGGGAGGGGAGTGGACCAGCATCTCTGCCTTCAGCCGGGATCTTTAATTATCTCGGGGTCTTTGTTCCCCAAAATATGTACCGGTGCTTCCTTGCCTTCCCCCTTTTCCTTGCCAGTAGCAACAACAAGGAACTCTTTTGGCTCACAACTCAAAGGAAGTGGCACCTTAGCAGCTGTGCTTGGCTTGAGGGGGGAGGGGGGAACCATCAATTAATTTAGCTGTCCGTGAAGAGCTCCTGGTTTGCCTGCTTCCTGCCTTTTTCTTTGTGGCTGCTTCCTTCCCAGCGGGCCTACATCTTTTTCTGATTAAGTGTCATTTGGCTGTTGTTCTACTTGCTTGTCTGAGTTTTATAGACTTTTTCCATCCAGGAAGAGAAAGGGGGAAGAGCAAGCAGGGGAGGGTTTCAGAGAGACAGAGGGGCGGGGGGGGCCTCTTCACTGGAATGGATTTTAATCAACTTTTCCAGGGATGGTCTATCCGTCCTGGGGATGGGCAATAGAGGATTGATCCCTTAATATGCAGTGCATGTGCGGGAAGGGGGTATATAAATATTTAGTTAGTCGGGATGCTACCTCTCCATGACTGGTTTTCTTTATTACCTCCTGGGAAAGGCTTCCCAGTATCCCCAGCTTCAGTCATTTGCCTGGCTATTTTTCAGCGGTGAAATCCTCCGCGGTTTGCCACCTGTTCGCTGCCCGCACATGCGTGGTCCATGCCAAATGCACGTTGCGCATCCATGCACAATGCCCACCAAATGCATGCTCCTCATGGAAAAAGACGGCTTGGGAAGGTAAGTAAAAGAGCAAGGGAGGGAACAGCTGTGCCATGAGATTTAGCTTCGCTAGAAAGCAGGATTTCCTGCTTTCTAGCGAATATAAACCATGCGGCACAGCTGATTGTTGGAAATACCAGTTCGGTCGTACCGGTAGCTTTTTTTAACTACCTGTTCACCTGAATTGGTAGCTTTTTAACTACCGGTTCTCCCAAACTGGTAGCTTTTATTACTACTGTTTCACCCAAACCGGTGCGAACCGGTAGCATTTCACCCCTGCTATTTTTGTCCCTGCTCAGCCAACAATCTCAGTCGCTGCAAAATTGAATGTATGTCCTTATTGATTGCAATGTGAGGCTACCAATGAGTTCAAGTCTCCTCTGATCTCTTGCTTGTGTTCTTGTTATCTGGTGCTCAGCTTCCTCCCTTTCTCTCCTTCCTTCCTTAGCCCCGAAACCAAGGGTCACCCGATTGTAGGAGATTCAGGAAACTCGTGTTTCAGTGTACGAGAGGCCCTAATATTAGATGTGATGATTCTGACAGATGGAGAGGCGATTCCCCAATGCCTAAGAAATGTTTATTTGCATCTCAATATGTTTAGAGCCCTGTTCTTTCACTGGGAGGATTGCATGCGTTGCTTTTCTTCAGTGTCCTTGATCAAGGACCTGGGGTCCAGAATGTTGAACTACGCAATAAATGCTGCTCAGGTTCTTTGAGGATCATCGCTCCATCTGCTTTTGATTATTTGTCCATCTGTCTTTGATTATTCCTGCCTAGCTTCTCACACTTGGTTGGAATAACTGACAACTTGTCTAGCATTAGAAGGGAAGAAGATTTATGATAAATAAAGCTATCAATAACGTTCCCCGCTTGTGAAGGCAAGATGCCCCTCTGTTGGGTTATAGGGGAAGCTAAGTGAGAAAGGGGCGTTGCCTTTCTCTCTGCGTGCTAGGAGAAGCATCTGGCTGCCCATAGTGAGAAAAAAACACTGGAGGAGTATATGATGACATTGTTGCGTGTGGATTCCTTGGTGCTTTCTAATATTGCTTGTTTTGTTACCCAACTAGGTAACATCATTAGTGTTAGAAGAGTGCAGGGTTTACTCTGTTTCTTTACAGTACATTTTTCATGCCAGGAATTTTGTTGTTGTTGTTTATTGCTTGATTGAGTTGGTGGTTCCTTGATTAGGATATTGTTAATTGCTTCATTGTCTGGTGTTAATCCCCGCTTATCTGGGTGCTGATTGCTGGGGAGGAGGTGTTCCGATCTTTTTTGTTTCCTTTTTAGTTTACCAACACATGGACAGGCTCAATCATAATTTAATCTGGAAAACGGTCATCGTTCTAGACCAAGCTAAATCCCAAAACAAAGAGAATGCTGGAAGCTTGGTATTCAGACAAGCCAACCATCAACCGGCACATAGAGATAAGTAGGTTTTACACACCATTCCAAGAGACAATAAGAAACACTGAAAAGGAAACAGGCTCGCTATACCAAGTACTTTCAAAGCATTTATATATATATTTTTCATCTATCTGGACTGTTGATTTCTTTTAGGTTTCTTCCCTAAGCATGAATGGAAGAACATTCAATGTTCGTATTCAGGGGGTTGTAAGAAGGCCCCACAATTCACACCTTGCATTCCACCTGATTGGCTGATGTGTGGCTGAGTCCTTTGAATTGTATTTGACAACCCTCATAATGAGCAGCGACAAGCCAAACCAGTTGCTCCACATACCCATCTCGGACAACTGTGTCCACATTCTTGACCCGCCGAAGCTGCACGAGAACGTTTCTTTGCCTGGTGCCAAAAACCCCGAGCGAAAAGTATAATTTGCCATCATTTGGCAACTGCTAATTAATCGCAGCTGATGAGATAATTTATAAAAATTAGCAGCAATTTCCTTCATTGTAACGACAAACACCGCTTGGTGGTGAAGTCGCATTTTACGCCGAGCGACTTGCTACTATGGGGCGCCGTGGAAAGAAAGAAAAGTCGTCCCGTCTTCATAAAAATTGCAAGGAGGTAGTTAAGCAAATGCAGACATCCGCAGATCTTCCCCTGGGAAAATCTATCTGAGGTTGTTTAATAGGAAAATTAATAACGGGGAAGAAGAAGAGAGCTTAAAAGACAGCTGGGTGAAAAGCAGGGGCTGCCGTCTGCAATAGAGCCCACTCAATGAATTCGAACTCATGGGTAAAGGCAATAACTCAGAACTCAAGAGAATGAAGAACAAGAGATTTTGATGCTCGGAGTAGGAAGTTTTATTCCTTCCTTACCAGTTGATCTAATCATCAGTTGGAATAATTGGAGGTCATCTGGATGCTGAAAATATGAAACTCTCTACAAATTTCCTCAATTTTGGACACTAATCTGCTTAATAGCTTATTGTTGTTAGTCGCGAAGTCGTGTCCGACCCATGGTGATCCCATGGACAACGTTCCTCCAGGCCTTCCTGTCCTCTACCATCCTCAGGAGTCCATTTAACCTCATGCCGACTGCTTCAGTGACTCCATCCAGCCACCTCGTTCTCTGTCGTCCCCTTCTTCTTTTGCCCTCAATCTTTCCCAGCATTAGTCTCTTCTCCAGTGAGTCCTTCCTTCTCATTAGGCGGCCAAAGTATTTGAGTTTCCTCTTCAGGATCTGGCCTTCTAACGAGCACTCAGGGTTGATCTCCTCTAGGACTAACCGGTTGGATTGCCTTGCAGTCCAAGGGACTTGCAGGAGTCTTCTCCAGCACCAGAGTTCAAAGGCCTCAATTCTTTGGCGCTCAGCCTTTCTTATGATCCAACTTTCACAGCCATACATTGCAACTGGGAAAACCAGAGCCTTGACTATACACACTTTTGTTGGCAGGGTGATGTCTCTGCTTAATAGCTAGCTTCCTCCAACATTATGTAACCCACAGCACTGGGAATATTAGTGGTTTTATTTGTTTAACAATCCTTATTTAGAAATATAGGCTGACCTAGATGTTTATTCCTGGCACATTGCTAGTTTCGCAGCAAAATTCCTGGATTTTCAAACCTGTGCAACTAATTGCAGCAGTTTTGCCTTGATGTTACACTTAAACTTTAGAGGAAAAGTCAAATCGTATGCTTATAATATGGATACCCCCAACTTCAGTTAATATGGATAGAATTTTTTCACATTGCTCGTTTTATTGGCAGTCCTTTAAGCAGTCTAAATAACAGAGTGTCCGTAATTTTTAATTTTATCACATAAACGTTACTGCAAAGAAATAAGTACAGAAGTGACACAGTTGAGTGGAGGGTTGAGAAGATCATTGGGCGTTTGAGCTTGGGACATCCATCACTTGTGAATGAGCGAGTCTTCAGGTTGCTTCTCCCGCTAAGCTGCATCGTTCAGTGTCTTTGGAAGGGGGGATGTGTTAAGCCAGGGCGCCTGCGACTTTAAAATATTTCTTTGCTCATTTTTCAACATTTGGTAAGCACCCATTTTTCCTCTCTCAATTGTCGATCTAAAAGCCAACCAGAAAGGTTGAAACAGCCTGCAGAAAAAGGTGGCATTAATTAAAAGTTGGCTGCTAGGAAACCTAACATGTTCTCCCCTTCTCTTGTTCGTTCTCTCTTTCTCTCTCTCTCTCTCCCTCTCTCTTTCCATCTCCCTCCCTCTCTCATCTATCTTCTATCTATCTGTCTGTCTGTCTGTCTGTCTGTCTATCTATCTATCTATCTATCTATCTATCTATCTATCTATCTATCTATCTATCTCTATTCATCATCTTATCTCTGTCTATCTCTCTCTCCATCCGTCCATCCATCATCTATCTATCTATCTATCTATCTATCTATCTATCTATCTATCTATCTATCTATCTATCTATCTATCTATCTCTATTCATCATCTTATATCTATCTATCTAATCTAATCTATCTATCATCTCTCATCTATCTTACATCTATTCATCATCTATCTATCTATCTATCTATCTATCTATCTATCTATCTATCTATCTAATCTCTTTCTCTCTCTCCATCTATTCATCATCTTATCTATTTCTATCTGTCTATCTTTTTCTCATCTTCTCTCTCTCTCTCTCCCTTTCTCTCTCTCTCCTGTCATATCTCTCCCTCCAGGGGACAGTAGACCTTTTGCATCCTTTGCAGCCATGCCAGCCAGCTCCATTAACCCCTTTCTGCCTAACGCTTCCCCCATTCCAATTCCCACTCACGCATTTTTGTTTTCTTACGAGTGAGTGAGACGAGGGCGCTTGTAAACCTTTCCCCAGGTGTCAGAGGTGAGAGGAATGACACTGAGGTTTGATACCCATCAAAGGAAAGCCTTGTCCAAGAGGGAACAGAAGCTCCTGCCTGTGTGATCCCAGGACTGCCTCTTAACATGTGGCCTCTGCATCTCAGCATGAACTGAATCTTTTTTTCTAAACTTTGACCCCTCATTCAGAGTTATTGTAAAAGTGGCTTCTTTTAATACCATCTTCTGAGCAAAAGGGCAGAAGTACAGTCATTTGTAGCTCAGGGTTGAACCATGGGGTCCTTGGTGCTCTCCCAGCGTGGTTGTTTTCTTCAAGATGTTTCATTACCCAACTCCTGTAGAGAACATCATCAGTTCATTGTCAGGGTTTCAAGTAACACCCCCATTGAAAGAAGACTCTGAAGTTGGGCCGGTGAATAGCGCAGGCTGGTAATGCCTGTTATTAAGAACACAAAGCCTGTTATTAAGAACACAAAGCCTGCAATTACTGCAGGTTCGAGCCCGGCCCAAGGTTGACTCAGCCTTCCATCCTTTATAAGGTAGGTAAAATGAGGACCCAGATTGTTGGGGGGGCAATAAGTTGACTTTGTAAAAATATACAAATAGAATGAGACTATTGCCTTATACACTGTAAGCCGCCCTGAGTCTTCGGAGAAGGGCGGGGTATAAATGTAAACAAAAAAAAAAAAGTTTAAAGTTCCTCAAAGTTCCATTTCATTAGAGATGTCTTATTGGCACATCTGGGAAAACCCGAATCTGAAAGCTTCCAAGTTTTCCCCACCCAAAGGAAAGTCTAGGTCCCTTCCCCTGCACCCACATGTCCATCACATGGTCCAATCAATGCACCGTCCCAACTGGAGATCCCTCCCACTTCCAAACGTCCAGGTGCAGGGCAAGATGTCCTTGATTCTCTGAGAAAGGAATGTTATTATGACTACATATCACCTATGCTCCGCACAATCCCAGTTTCCCACAGTAGTAAATGTGGCAGGTCTGATGGTCCAATGCAAAAGATGGCTTCCAGGCCTTTCATGCATTGCTTCAGAAGAATTCTTTAAAGATTGAATAAGGAAACAACCAAGTTCAGAGAGCATCAAGGACCCTCACAGTAATTCCCTATACTAAAATGACCGCTGATCCCTAAGAGAGGGGCAGGGGGAGACAGGCTTCCACTGAATTCTGCAACCAAGCCCAGGCAGTATCTAATTCATGGAAAGTAGATCTGTTCTATTTTTCTTTTTGGGTCAAGTTTTGGATAT
The DNA here is from genome assembly GCF_028640845.1 of Ahaetulla prasina. Lineage (NCBI taxonomy): Eukaryota > Metazoa > Chordata > Lepidosauria > Squamata > Colubridae > Ahaetulla > Ahaetulla prasina. The sequence continues at coordinate 12,990,065 of NC_080547.1, forward strand.
GTTTTTTTTTAAAAAAAACCCATTCCTTTAAGCAATCTCGCTCTGCTTTCTTTCTACACACATAATTTTCCTGGTTGTTTCTGTTTCTGCAAATTGTCCCTTTGCTTTGAGAAGCCATCGGACTTCTCACATCGTGTTTTCTACTAGCGTCTGAAAATCCATCCGGCATTATGATGGTTTATATTTTTGTGCCCGTTGTTTGATGGCACCTTCTACTTCTTCTGCTGGGTGGGAGGTTCTGCATTCTGTTCCCAAGTTGTAAAGATGGCAAATTTTAACCTGAAATCATTTCCTGAATCTTTTGAAAGATGGGCTGGGCTGAAAAAAAATCAGTGACCTGACTTAGGATAAGGGTCAGTTTGACTCGCCAAATCCAGAATCAGAAGTCTGCTTCATGAACTATGTTGGTTAGGAACAGTCCAATTATCAACTCACGAAGCATTCCTGACCTGCTCTCGAGTTGCCATAGGCAGGGGGATGGGGAACCGAGCCTCGCAGTTGCATCGAGGAACTTGCATTTCAGTCAGAACAAAGCACATTCCAGCCAGCAACATCAAGGTCATCTCCAGGGTGACCCACAGTGACCGGAAGGAGTGACTTCTACAACACGCAAAATTGCTTCATTGGGGAATGTGACTGATGACACACTTTGGGGGAGGGGGAAACAGGATCAGAGCCAAGGCACGAATTAAATGAGGTCAGAGTTGGCTTCACTTGGTTCGTGCCGACATGGAGCTCCTAATAAATAACTAGATTTCTTTTGAAGCTTGGTTTAAGGCTCATGATTTAATTAGGGGATTGGTCGGAACCCTGACACCAATACCCATTTTCCCCCAAACTAGAATATTCCATATGGGTGGACTTCACTTCCCAGCATTCTCAGTAGCGACCAAGCCAGCTGAAGATTCATGGGAGTTGAAGTCCACCTACCTGGTGCATGTCTAGGTTGAAGTAATCTAGTCCATCATATCTGGAGCACATACGGCAGGTAAGACAGGCGTGGAAAGGGATAACAGGGTAGTAAGGAACCTTGGAGATCTTGTAATCCAACCTTCTGCTCAAGCAGGAGACCTTTTACCGTTTCAGACAAATGGCTGAAAGCAATTTCAGGAAGCAGACAGCGAACGTAAAAGCAGACATAGTAAATAAATACGTACACAAATGCACAAATAAATAAAGTGGACGGGTGCTGTGACAATCTATTCTTGGCCTAGCTGAGATTTCTTTTTGATTCAAAGGGCGGTGGTGGATGGCCCTTTGCATCAAAACGACATTTCGACTTAGCAGGGTTCCAGTTTTCTTAGGCACAGATCATATTTTCCTAAGCAATGTATAAAATGTCCTCTGTTTTGTTTTGGTGTTTTTTTTTTGCTTTGCTGGTGGTTTTATAAAAATAAAAGTGAGAGCACTTTAAAAAAATTGCCAAACCAACTGCGATGGTTTTGTTGTTGCTGTTAAAAACAGATTACTAGCCCGTGTATCCACGCACCCTCCTAATTAGTATTCAGGAATAAGTGCGAAATCTTGAGGAGTGCTACAAACCTGTGAAATAGTATTTCATATTTCTGCCTGGTTAGGAAAAACATTGATACAGACGAACATGATGCTGAATTTTGACTAAATTCATCATTTTGGTCAAACGTTTGAAAAAGCTCCTTGGGCTATTTTTTTCCTGCCAAAGCAATTCCCCCCCCCCAAATTTCTAAATACCACGGAGCCAATGAGATATAATTCTAGTCTTCCTATGTTTTATAATATCAAAGTAGCTTCTAACATTAGAGCATAAGAGGCAGAGGTAGTATTCAGCCCGGTTCGGGATGGTTCAGACCGGTTCGGACGAATCGGTAGCGGCGACCTGCGAGTGGTTAAATTAGATGCCCGCCCACCTGCAATAAAGAACTTCCTTGACTTACAACAGTTCATTTAGTGACTGTTTGAAGGTACCACGACACTGAGAAAAGTAACTCACGACCGTTTTTCACACTTACGACCATTGCAACCTCCCCATGGTCACCTGATCAAAATTCAGACACTTGGCAGCTGACTATGATGGTCGCAGCAGCCCAGGGTCACATGATCCCCTTTTGCGACCTTCGGATAAGCATGGGGAAGCCAGGTTCACTTAACAACCGGATTACTAATTTAACCACTGCGGTGATTCGCTTAACAATTGCGGCCAGAATGGTCATACAATGGGACAAAACAACTGTCTCACTTAGCAACAGAAATGTGCTCAACAGAAATTGAGCAAAAATGCTCAATTATGGTCGTACATCGAGGAGTTCCTGGGTGGTTTCGGAAGGGGGAAGCTCTTAAAGCTAAGGGGTTTTTTGCAAAGAGCCCAACCAGCCCTCTTCCTCCGTCTCAGAACAGAGGCCCACCTAGCCTGCCCTTCTTTCATACTCCCAAACCTCTCTTGGTTTCTCAATGAATGACATGCTGTCTTGATTGAGGCTGGGCTGCTCTGGGTTCGCCCAGGTTTGGGCGATCCTCTAGCGAAGATTCTGCACGGTTCAGCGAACCCCCAAATCCCACTCCTGGCTGGCCCCGCCCACCCCTCCCCTCCCAGGACTCTCCATGCAGCCCGTTTTGGATGCCAGGTAAGTGCAGGGCCAGCGCGGAGGCTTGGGGAGGGCAAAAAATGGGCCTCCCGGAGGCTCCGGAAGGCCAGAAAAGTGCCTATTTCTGGCTTCCCAGAGAGCCTCCAGAGCCCAGGGGAGGCAATTTTCACCTTCCAGGAGGCTTGAGGAAAGCTTCCGGAGCCCGGGGAGGGTGAAAACACCCCCCCTCCACACCATGGTGCAAGAGGCCAACTAGGCCACGCCCACCATGGCCACACCTACCCAGCAACCTGGCAAAGAACCCACTGCTAAAATTTTTGAAGCCCATCCCTGGTCTTGATACATCATCAACCACCTTTTAAAACCCTAGCAAGGACACTGGAATACTGCAACCAATTTTGGTCACCACACTACAAAAATGTTGTTGAGACTTTGGAAAAAGTTCAGAGAAGAGCAGCCAAGATGACCAAAGGCCTGGAGTCTAAAACATAGGAAGAATGGATGCAGGATCAGAGGGCAGGACAAGAAACAAAGGTTGGAAACTAACCAAGGATAGAAGCAACCTGGAATTAAGGAGAAACCTCCTAACAGCGAGGACAATAAACCAGTGGAATGGCTTGCCTTCAGAAATCGTGGTCACTGCATCACTGGTGGTTTTTAAGAAGAGACTGGACAGTCACTTATCTGAAATAGTGTAGGATCTCCTGCTTGAGAAGAGGGCTGGACTAGAAGACTTTCAAGGTCCCTGCCTATTCTATTCTATTCTATTCTATTCTATTCTATTCTATTCTATTCTATTCTATTCTATTCTATTCTATTCTATTCTATTCTATTCTATTCTATTCTTCATTCCAATATCCTATTTTATTCTATCCTATCCTATCCTATCCTATCCTATCCTACTCTACTCTATTCTACTCTACTCTACTCTATTATCTCTGGTGTCTCAAGCATTCCAATTGCCTTTGAAAACACATCAACAGAACCTCACTGGAATTCTACCTCCTCCTTGTTTTAGGAGAGAGAGTTTACCTTCCCTATTTGTCTAGAGAAGGAGAAGTTGTTCAGGCTCTGCAAGGTGGTGCTTTTGATGGCTTCTTTCTTCTTCCAACCCCACCCCCACACACCCTTAAGTTGCCCGTTGAGACTCTGCTTGCAAATAACAATGCCACTAACACAATCAAACTGGCTATTAAGGAAAGGTGGAGTCTCTGGAGATGCCTAGGTCCAATTAACCTCAACAGCGGGTTTAAACTTTCCTTTTGTAGTGAGGTGCAGCCGAGTGAGGACTTTCACATAGTAAAGTTGAAAGGAATAACCAAAGCCCTAGCAAGATACAGAAGAGTTCAGAGCAGCAACCATCTTCTAAGCAATTTTTGGTTCCTTTCTCTCTTTTTTTTTCTCCTTCTACACTAGGACAATGACAGGATTAATCACCTCCTAAGTAAGATACGGGCAGATCTAGTTTAGCAAGATTGTTGGTGTCTTCAAGTTGAAGGTAATCCATCAGCATCTTGAGGTCACAGTGAAAATGTTGTGAGTTAGTTCAGTGCTGTTTTGGTCCGCCGGCGGCTTGTGGAGCTGGCACCATAGTTGGACAGTGAGGAGTCTGGGGAGGAACAAGGTCCAGTCTTGGAGTCTGGGGAAGGCTCAGACGAGGGCTCTGCATCAGGGGCAGAGAGGGGGCCAGGGCCATCTAAGGAGTTATGTGCTGACTCTGGAGCCTTCAGAGTTAGACATCAGCGAGGCTGAGGAAGTGGGGGGGCTGTTCCCAGTGCACGCATGCACAGAGATGCCAGAAGGCAAGAACAGTTGAAACAAAAGGGACAACTCAGGAGTAGGGCTTGGAGATGATTGCCCCCCCCCCATAAGACATAAAGGAGGAGCAAAGGCACATGAGCCTTTGCAGGAAGCAACTTGGTTCATTCTGATCAGTTTAAATTCTGAAGCTCTGTTTTGACTCTGTGTTCCGTGTGACCTAATTGCCAATGAGGTCTTTGGCAGCGTGTCGAGGGAGATAAAGGTGGGTGTTTATCAGCCTTACACCAAAGGACTGTGGCAGACTTCTGTCAGACTCTTTACAAACTATTTGTGACTCAGTATGGGCTGTGAATGAACTGAATTCACAGGCGTTGAAATAAAAATAGGGTTTTGGGACTAATCGTGTGCCTTTTACTGTCTCAGGAAGCCTAGGTCAGAACAAGTGCCTCTTGCTCAAATGAGTGGAGGGAAGGGAAGAACAAATGTGTGGAAACCACAGTTTTGTCCCTCTCGGTTTTATAAACCAGAGAAGGGGCACACAAATTTTGCTGGGATGAAAATTAGCATTGATGCAGCTCTCAGTCCCACGGTTGAGACGGCTTTGATCATTTGGCCAACACTCTAGTTCCTTTGACTTTGACTGTGTTGGGTTTCAATCAAATATCTAGAGAACATCAGGTTGATTTCTCTTGCCCTGTTTTGAATATCAAAGGATCTAAGACAAGGAGGCTAAAACGTATGAAGAACAGTTGCTGGAACTGGGTATGTCTAGTCTAGTGAAGAGAAGGACCAGGGGAGACATGATAGCATCTTCCAATATTTGAGGGGCTGCCACAGAGAGGAGGGGATCAAGCTATTCTCCAAAGCACCTCAGGGCAGGACAAGAACCAATGGGTGGAAACTAATCAAGGAGAAAAGCAACTTATAACTAAGGAGAAATTTCCTGACAGTTAGAACAATTGATCAGTGGAACAACTTGCCTCCAGAAGTTGTGAATGCTCCAACACTGGAAGTTTTTAAGAAGATGTTGGATAACCGTTTGTCTGAAGTGGTATGGGGTTTTACTGCCTAAGCAGGAGGTTGGACTAGAAGAGAGGTCTCCAACCTTGGCAACTTTAAGACTTGTGGACTTCAACTCCCAGAATTCCTCAGCCAGCTTTGCTTTGCTGGCTGAGGAACTCCGAGAGTTGAAGTCCACAAGTCTTAAAGTTGCCAAGAGTGGAGAGCCCTGGACTAGAAGACCTCCAAGGTCCCTTCCAACTCTGTTATTCTATTCTAAGGGTATACCACTTTCACATCATCCGATATATATATATATTTCGGGTTTTTTCCCACGTAAAATTGGAAGTGTCTTGGTGACGTTTCGACGAAGTCTCATTCGTCATCTTCAGGCTTCAGCCGTGCTTCTGAGAGCTTCTGGGAAGCACGAAGCTGAAGCCTGAAGATGACGAATGAGACTTCATCGAAACGTCGCCAAGACACTTCCAATTTTACGCGGGAAAAAACCCAAATAACCAAAGACCTACATGCAAACACCCGCAAAAACCTCAGAAAACAAATATATATATTCAAACCCCCACTAGCAGTTAAAAGGAAGAAACAGCTGCGATCACACATTGCTCCCAGAAGCACGAAGCTGAAGCCTGAAGATGACGAATGAGACTTCGTCGAAACGTCGCCAAGACACTTCCAATTTTACACGGGAGAAAACCCGAACAACCAAAGACATATATACACACACACACACACACACACACACACACACACACACACTGGATGTAATTTAATATAACTTCCATTACCATGTAACTATTAAACAATTAAAATGATTTTACACTCCACCCGAAATCTCTCCCCTTGTCACATTAAAAATTGTAACTCGGTTGCAGTTTTTGAAAGATCTTCTAGAACTGAACAAAAGGCCTTCGAGGCCTATTTAACTCCTGAGCCTCAGGCTAGGTACCCCTGTCGTAAAACTCTAAATACGTTACCTAATTCTTTTGAAAATAAGTAATGGCTGAAAATGGTTTAATTCTTCCTCTGTGTCCACAAGTTAATAAATAAAATAAAATATTTCCCCCCGTTCTCCCATTAACTTGACAAGGAGTGAATGTTTGCTTTCTGGCCCTTTCCCATATAGCTTCTGCGCTGAATATTATCCGTCTATTCTCTATCTCTGCAAAGATATCCTTCCCAGATAGACTTTCTCTGCATATTGTATGATATGTAATGTCAAGGACCATACGATATTCAGTGTCAATATTTGATATACCGCTTCTCTGTTTGATTTCAGCAGACAGTACAGCGGGAAATGAGATAGCTTATATATTAATAGTATTTAATGTTGACCACCTATGAGATTTTATATTTTTTTTACACCTACTAGGATAACGATTAAATGCTAGCAGGACTCAGGTTTTGAACTTAAAGGGATTGCATTCTGGGATATAGAAATTTTAGACTCCTAATCTATATAATTAGCCATTTGTTCTCTGGTAGATTTCCTGAGAAAAGGCCAATTTTGATGGCTTTCCTCAAATCCGTAAGCAAGTTTACTAGTGAGAATGGGCAGTTTTGAAATGGGATGGGTGTCAGTCGCCCGAACTGGTCCAAACCAGCTGAATACCACTTCTGATCTGACCCCAGGTAACAGTCACCTGTCTTTTCCTCTTTCCAAAATCAAGAAAGGTGAGAAGTTAGTGGACCCAACTGTATCCATAGCGAGGGGCACATGACATGGATTTTGTAATTTGTTAGCTAACCCAAGTCACTTTTGAATTTGACTTATTTTCTATGTTCAGGCTCATTTCAGACTGGACTGTAGGAAAATGTTTCTCCAGTGGTTGTATGGAGAGATCAGATAGCTTTTAACGTTGCTAAACCGAAAAGGTAATTTACAGAAAGATTTCTGGATACTATCTTCTGATAAGAAAAAAAAGTTTCTTAGTGTCAACGAACAACTGATTATCTCTAACTTCAGACAAAATTTCTGATGGATTTACTGTGTAAGGAGGGGTTATGTTGTGGGCAGCCTGTGGAGCAGGCGACGGAATTGGACAGCGATGAGGCTGAGGAAGAACATGGGCCAGTCCTGGAGGCTGGGGAAGGCCCGGATGAGGGCTCTGCATTGGAGGCTGAGGTGTGACCAGGGGCATCGGGGAGTGAGGTGCAGACTCCAGAGCCTCCAGAGACTGACAGTAGTGAGGCAGAGGAACAGGAGGAGCCTGTTCCTAATGCACGCATGAGAAGAGCTGCCAGAAGGCAAGAACAGCTCAAGCAAAAAGGATGACTCGGGAGTAGGGCCAAGAGATGATTGGCCCCTCCTATAAGGCTTAAAACAGACCAGCAAAGGCATTTGGGCTCTTTGCCAGAAAACAACTTTGGTAGCTTCGTTTTCTTGCATTTATTTTTGTATCAGTGTCTTCTGAATGTTTGCCAAGAAAGGCCTTTGGCAGTTTGCCTAATTGGACCAAAGTTTGTGATAGGACTGAGGAATTTGTGTTGGGAGGAATTTGCTTTAATTTAGTCGAACCACGCTGAGAATGAATTCTCAGCTGTTCGAATAAAGTTTGTTTTTTCACTGACTGAGTTTCCTACTACCTACTTGGGCCTGGGTCACAACAGGGCTACTCTTATCCTGTCCAACTGCTTTTCTTCTTTCATTTTTCTTGGTTGTGTTAACGATAAAAAAGGATTGTAAGATAGGGCTCCGGGCTTTCTCCTTTTTCATAGAGAGATCCCACTTTCTCAGGGTACCTTAATAAACTGCTTTTAAATGATCTTCCGACTCGGTTGCTTATCTGGGAAGATAAACCGAGGCAGAACCTAAGGCCAGATTTGGCTCTCAATAGTGACAACACAACTGGGAAGGATTGATGTCGTTTTAGGCCCTGGCCTGACATGCAACATGTCCATTTGCCATAGCTCAGTGGCGGAATCTTTTCAAGCATGTGAGGAGATTAAACTGTTTAGGTCTCCAGTGTGGTGAAGATTCGAAAAGCTGTTGTGCTTCTCTTTGGTTTGTTTGCAAGGAGGGAAAATGTTTTGTTGTGTGGCTGCTGTGTGGCTTTTGTTTGCTGGAATGTCTCTTACCTTGTCAAAGGAAGGAGGGTTTAAGACTGCAAAGGAAGCTAATTTCTTAATCTTTTGCTGAAACAAAACTGCAACCTGGAGGGGTTTGGATGCCTGCTTGTGTCTTGGCATGACATCAGAATCTGAAGGAAAAGGGGGCTAAATCCACCTTTGGGTAGTTTTATGACCAACAGCCAGTCATAATATTTTCTGATTATCTCCTTTCAGGATTAAAATTGATAATGGGGAGAGCAAGAGAGGGAAGCATAAATATTCACTGCATGCTCTGGATGGGATATGGCCAGGACAGACAGTTAGTCTCTCCCCACTGTCCTTATATTTATTTTATTAACAGAATAACAGAACTGGAAACAACCTTGGAGGTCTTCTAGGTCAACCCCCTGCTCAGGCAGGAAACCCTATACCAGTGATGGCTAACCTTTTTGCCATTGCGTGCTAGGAGCGGGGGGTGGGCGGGTGGGGGGTCGCGCACACATGTGGCCACACCCATAATTTTATGCGCCCCGCCCCTTGCGCAGTGGGGTAGTGCAGGGAGGCCTACTAGGCCCAAAACGGGGTGCGGGGAGTGACATATCCCCCCATGGCCCGTTTTTGCTCCCAGCGGGGTGCAAAAGGCTGATTGCCACCTGTCACACCCCTGGCCATACCCACCATGGGTATGCCCACCCAGCCGGTCATTAGAACCAGTTGTTAAATTATTTGAATCCCACCACTGGATGGGCCTAACCTAATTTTTGCAGAAGAAGGAGGGAAATCCCTTTGTGTAGAAATGCCAAGACATGGCCTTGCATGACTGAGAATCTCCATAGATGAATGCTAAGACAGTCCCCTCCCTCAAGACATTTTCAGTCTCTTATTTATTTCTGGGGCTCCCACCAGAGACTTCGTAAGCTTTGATCTGTCAGCAGATGCCATCTTTGCTACCGCCCAGAATTTCTGTCCTTCCAGATTCCTTTTCCCCCCCCCCCAAAGAACTCACAAAGGAAATTAGGATGCATAAACCTTCTAAGCTTGTTCAGCCTTGTCCCTCATTTGGATGGGTGTTCCCTCATGTGGAAAACCCAGAAGGGCCCTTGTTCCTCTGGTTGACTGCCACCGTGTTAAAATCTCATCTGAAAAGTTTTAGCCTGCTGTGGTGTATTATCCTTGTTCTGATTACAGTAGGGGGGACATAAATTTGCACAGTTAACTGTCCCCCGCTGATAAATAATTCTAAACCTAAACAATTGAGTGATAGAAAAAGGAGGAGACAATCAAAATGTATGGATATATCATAGCATCCTAGACCAAGCATCCTAGACCAAGTCCAAAAACGGTAGGAAACCTGACACTAAAACAAATCAGCCATCAACAGGCTCATAGAGCTAAGCAACATCTACACACCCTTCAAAAGAGACAATTGAAAAGCCAAAAAAAAAAAAAAGGAAGTGGAAATCTTTCCAATGGACCACAAAGGTGGTTTGTGGAAACTTTGATGATTTCTGTCCCATCTTCTTTTTCCCCAAAGAATTTAAGATGCCGTAAATAATGCCTCCCCATCCTTTTTATGCTCACAACTCCAGGAGGTGGATTAAGTGAAGAGAGATTCTGATAGGAACAAAGTTCCCGAACAGTATTGGTGAGAAATAAGATGCTACTCTTAAAAAGACCTAGGATTGATGGACTGTTTATTTCTCAGGACTGTTGGCGTTTGTCTTTCTTTGCAGCTTTGCAACATCTCATATCGATTTTTACATTGGGATTTTCTGTGCTCTGTGCAGACGGAGCCTTTTGACTGAAAGTCATTCGAAATAAAAGATAGCCAGGAGCCCACAGAAATTGATATAACTGAAGAGTCTCCCTCCAGTCTGGTCCCTGCCACAGATGTGTTTGGACCACAAGTCCAGAATTAACAGAATAACAAAACAATAGAATTGGAAAGGACCTTGGAGATGTTCTAGTCCGACCCCCCCTATAAACCCTATACCTGTCGTGTCCCACTCCTCCGCTGACGGCCGGGTCAGGGAAATCCGAATCAGGCGTGCCTCTGCAGCTCTGCCAAAGTCCCAGCAAAGTCCTCAGGGCAGGCAGGAGACCAGAAAGTGACTTCAGCAAGATATGTTTAGACTTTGCCTGACTCAGAGAATGCCAGAAAGCAGATCCTTTATATAGGCCATGGGGTGTGGCTCCATGACTCAGCACTTATCCAGGCCTGCCCCTCCCTTCCTTCTGTTGCCTCCGCCTATCAAGTCTTCTGACGCGAGGGTCACTCCAGTCGGCAGCTGTTGGTAATAGACCTTCCTCAGGCTCACATGCTGTGGAGGAGGGGGAGGGGTCTAGTTGCTCCGTTTGCCTGGGCATGGAGCCAGAGCTGGGGGCTGGAGATACTTCCTCCTCTTCAGCCTGTCTGGGCATGGAGCCAGGGCTGGGGCCGGGAGGCATACTAGGACATTCCTCCGTGTTCGGAAGCAGATAAGAAGGCCCCGGCTGTGGTGAGATCGGACGAGACACAACAATACCATTTCAGACAAGCGGTTGTCCAATCTCTTCTTAAAAACCCTTCAGTGATGGAAGTGTTGGAGGTAAGTACTTCCACAGATGGATTGTTCTCACTGTCAAAAAATTTCTCCTTCGCTCTAGGTTGGTTCTGTCCTTGATTAGTTTTCAGCCATTGCTTCTTGTCCTGCTTTTGGAGAATAGCTTGACCCCGCTCTTCTTTGTGGCGACCCTGAGATATTGGAACATTGCTATCATGTCACCCCTAGTCCTTCTCTTCATTAAACCAGCAACTGTACCCAATTCCAGCAACTGTTCTTTATCTATTTTAGCCTCCAGCCCTCTAATAATCTTTGTTGCTCTTCTCTGCACTCTTTTTAGCATCTCAACATCTTTTTTATATTGTGGTGACCAAAACTGGATGCCCTATTCCAAGATAGGCATTATAAAGTGGTACTAAGACTTCACAGGATCTTGATTTTATCCCTCTGTTAATGCAGCCTAGGACTGGATTGGCTTTTTTCTCTTCCTTCCTTCCTTCCTTTCTTCCTTTCTTCCTTTCTTTTTTCTTTCTTTTTTGGCAATTGAAGAACACTGTTGGAGTTTTTCTTAGAATTCTTAGCCAACATTGATCATTAGATCTGGGAATGGACCATTAGCTAGTGAAGCAGTGCTAACAAAGTGATCCAAGGCTTCCCAAAGCAGGTCAGGTCAGTCATGCGGATTTCAGCAAGTTGAAGTGGCTGAAATAGTTGGCTGTCGTATCAAGGCAGCCTTGTAGGATGCCAAGAAACCATCCATCTCCTTGGCCAGACCTGAGATACACACACCTGACACACTAGTCATAGTTTTGAAAATGTGCTCTTGGCAATGGTGGAAATCATTTTTTTTTTTTACTATCGGTTCTGTGGGTATGGCTTGGTAGGCGTGGCAGGGGAAGGATACTGCAAAATCCCCATTCCCTCCCCACTCCAGGGGAAGGATACTGCAAAATCTCCATTCCCTCTCCACTCCTGGGGGAAGGCTATTGCAAAATCTCCATTCCCAACCCACTCCAGGGGGAAAGATACTGCAAAATCTCCATTTCCACCCCACTCCAGGAAAAGGATACTCTGCAAAATCTCCATTCCCAAGCCACTCCAGGGGAAGGATACTGCAAAATCTCCATTCCCCACCGCACTCCAGGGGGAAAGATACTGCAAAATCTCCATTTCCACCCCACTCCAGGGGAAAGATACTGCAAAATCTCCATTTCCACCCCACTCCAGGGGAAGGATACTGCAAAATCTCCATTCCCATTGCACTCCAGGAGAAGGATACTCTGCAAAATCTCCATTCTCACCGCACTCTAGGGGAAGGATACTGCAAAATCTCCATTCCCATTGCACTCCAGGTGAAGGATACTGCAAAATCCCCATTCCCTCTCCACTCCTGGGGGAAGGATATTGCAAAATCTCCATTCCCACCCCACTCTGGGGCCAGCCCGAGGTGGTATTTGCCGGTTCTCCGGACTGCTCAAAATTTCTACCACCGGTTCTCCAGAACCTGTCAGAACCTGCTGGATTTCACCCCTGGCTCTTGGTCATTCCCTCACCCCATACCTTATTATCTGGCTCAGGTGACTCAAACCTGAGTCTGCAAAAGAAATACAAAACGTAACGTGACTTGACATCCTGCAGTCACTCATTCTGCTCTTCTACAATGTTGGAACATTTCCTGTATATGGCTGAGTTCCAGCTGTTTCTCCTTCCACTCCATTGTCAATACCAGACCTTCCTTGATCATTTCTCCGATTTTTTTTGTCTTTTTGTCTTTCCTTTGGAGGGTTTGCAGAACGTGACGTGTGGCTCGGCACGTCTGAAGATAGGCGTTTATTCAATAAACCATGGTTAAGCACATCACAGCTTGGTGTGATCTATGAATGTTGTTTTATAATTGGAACAGCTGGAGAGACAGCTTGACTTGCTAAAAAGGTGGTTCTCTACGGAGATCAGGATATCAATAGCCTAATTTGATATAAAATTGCTCCGTTTGACCTGTGGAAGGTGGTTTATAATTTATGAGCTAAACTATAGCAAGAGCTCCCCGGCAGAGCATATGTTGTTTTTCAGAATATTCCTAATTTAAGCTTCTTTTTTTTTTCCCTCCCCCCCATTTTTTTTTGACTTCTTTATATATCACATTTTAAAGTTCCTTATCAGCAGTAACCCTATTGCAGTTTACCTACTTTTAAAATGCAATAAATATACGACTGGTAATAAGAGTATCTCAAAGATTTGTCTTGAAATCCTGTTATTTATAACGCAGCAGGAGCCATAAACCATCAGCCAACATTACCTCTTGCAATCCATACAATCCAGTAGATGGGTGTGGTAGAATTCAAGTTTTTTTTACTACCGGTTCTGTGGGTGTGGCTTGGTGGGCGTGCCAGGGGAAGGATACTGCAATATCTCCATTTATAGAATTGTAAAAAATAAGAAAGATGACCTTGATGGAGATAGGCAAAATCCATGACCAAAGCAACCAAGGGAAAACATATCTTAAGTCCAAAACAAGCAGAAAATATGGGAAGCAACACCTCCCTAATTCACACGACCATCAGGAAGGGATATGGGTACAGCGCATATCTGTACTCTCTGCTACTCTCTGTAAAAAGTAGTTTTAGCCTCCTGTGGAGTTGATTTGTGGCAGCGCAATGGTTAGAAGGCAGTACTGCAGGCTATTTCTGCTGCCTGCCAGCTGACTGCAATATGGCAGTTCAAATCTCACCAGGCTCAAGGTTGACTCAGCCTTCCATCCTTCCGAGGTGGGTAAAATGAGGACCCAGATTGTTGGGGTCACTCGGCTGCCTCTGTAAACATGCTTAGAGAGGGCTGTCAAAGCACTGGGCCTCTGTGGCTCAGACTGGTAAGACAGTCTGTTATTAACACAGCTGCTTGCAATTACTGCAGGTTCTAGTCCCACCAGGCCCAAGGTTGACTCAGCCTTCCATCCTTTATAAGGTAGGTAAAATGAGGACCCAGATTGTTGGGGGCAATAAGTTGACTTTGTATATAAATATACAAATAGGATGAAGACTATTGCTAACATAGTGTAAGCCGCCCTGAGTCTTCGGAGAAGGGCGGGATATAAATGCAAATAATGAATAATGAATAATGACTGTGAAGCGGTATATAAATCTACATGCTATTGCTCTTCCTGTTTTGTTCTTCCTGTTTTGGTCTACCTGGTGGGGCTGACAGGGAAAGAACGGTATGAGTAGAGGGGAAGATTAAACCTAGAAGATGTTGAAAAATACATCGAGCGATTGCACAAATGCAGTCCACCTCTCCGTTTTACTATTTCTCTCTGGGCATTCTAGTCTGCAGTGTGGGGGGCAAGAGCTTCTGAATTATTAACGTGGCAATTAATAATAGAAGTGGGTCTGAGCCATCCCATTCAAATTCATCACTGCTACAGTGGAATTCCCAGTGCAACGGATCCTGATGGCCCGTTTCCCTTCCCTGTTAGAAGCTGTCTTATTTTCTGCTGAAACACCGTGCAGAGTTCTGGATTATAACCAAGGTTCTTTTGTTCTCTAGTTATGTCCTCTGACAATAACGGCACATCGACTGATATGCATATTGCTTATTCTTGATTGTATGTCCTCACCTGCTGCTACTAATGATGGTAAAGCTACTGGTGTTGTTGTAGATGGAGAGGAAGAAGGCAGTCTTTTCTGTTCAGCTGTCAATCATCCAAGACCACACTGTCACGCAGTTTATACCCAAGGTGGGAAGCGTAATTGGAGCCATTTGGAGCAGAGAACAGCTGGGGAAATTCTGCTGAGAATCTCTGCTAATTCTCAGCTCAGTCTAAACGCGCTAGTGGCTAATTTACATATTTCCCACACCTTTTTTTAGAAAAATCTAACAGACTCCTCCCCTCAAAATCACACACATAAACCCAGGGGTGAAAGCTACTTACCTTCCCTACCGGTTTGGAAGTGCGTGTGCGCATCATGTGCGATTTTGGACCCTCTGCCCATGCGCAAAGTCTTCTGCGCATGCACAGAGGGTCAAAAACAGGTTACTTCCTGGTTAAAACCAGGAAGTAATAATGTCCGGGCGGGTGGGAAGAGCTTTGCGTTGCTGCCACTACCGTTTCGCTGAACCACTCACCGCCGCTGCTACCGGTTCAACCGAACCGGTGCGAACCAGTAGCATATCACCCCTGCAAGAACCCTAAGGAATTGTGGGACACTCAGATAAAATCACACCGAAGACTGGAATTCCTAACCAGGTATGGAAATAGGCTGGAATTTCAGGACCCTGGAGAGCTCTCTGCAAACAACTCGTGGTTTCCATATGGATTTTTATTGCTGATTTTTTTCCCCCACAGCCCATCACCCCAATTTTTATTTATTTATTTTTGTCACACAGTATATATGAGCATAAGCATGTAATAACTATACAATATATAAGCATATACATAAGTATAAGTAGTCCTCCACTTAAAGCAGTTCTACCCCAGCTATCTCTACATTCCCCCCTCCCGTTCCCACAGCTTCAGCTGGCCTTGCTTGGCAGCCCCTAAATTCTCCAAGATGTCTTCAGGACTGACACAATGTAGGGCAGTTAAGAGGTTGGGGTGAGTTTCTCCATTCAAGCAAAACACTTGAACCTGTGTGTTACCAGGATGGGGAGGCAGAGGTGGTATTCAGCAGGTTCTGACCATTTCTTGAGCACTAGTAGCGGAAATTTTGAGTAGTTTGGAGAACCGGTATATACCACCTCTGGCTGGCCCCAGAGTGGGGTGGGAATGGAGATTTTGCAATATCCTTCCCCTGGAGTGGGGAGGGAATGGAGATTTTTTTTTTATTTGAATTTATATCCCGCCCTTCTCCGAAGACTCAGGGCGGCTTACACTGTGTTAAGCAATAGTCTTCATCCATTTGTATATTATATACAAAGTCAGCTTACTGCCCCCAACAATCTGGGTCCTCATTTTACCTACCTTATAAAGGATGGAAGGCTGAGTCAACCTTGGGCCTGGTGGGACTAGAACCTGCAGTAATTGCAAGCAGCTGTGTTAATAACAGACAGGCTTAGTCTGTTGAGCCACCAGAGGCCTGGTGCAGCATCCTTCCCCTGCCACACTCATCAAGCCATACCCCACCCACCAAGCCACGCCCACAGAACCGGTCATACAAATTTTTGAATCCCACCACTGATGGGTAGTGTTCCAAAATCCTATTTTAAGTTAGGCTGAACTTCCTGTAGGAAAGGAAGGAAAAACAAGAACTGTATAATAAAATAAAGCAGCCCCTGGCAGTTTTCAACTTCTCATCTTTGAAAATGGCAAAGAAATGAATTTTTTTCCCCTTTTGGATCCTGATCCAGTTAATGACTAGTTGAGCTTCCAGTAATACCTTCCCCTCCCCTGTTATAGATACATAAAAGCTGCCCTTTCGAAGCGTTTAAAAGTTCCCAAAGTCCGTCACCAAAGCTGGCCAAAAGCTGGTTAATCTGTCACTCAGGTGTTGCTTCTGCCCTGTCCACCTACCCTTCTCAAAAAAAGAGGTAAAATAGGTGGATAACAAATTTGAAACTGTTATAAGAAGCAATGGCCGTTTTCAGATAAGCCAGCGCTTGGGAAGTAATTGCTCCGTAGCGTCATTTATAGCTATAATTACTACGCTTCAGTTTAACCCCAAATCTCATGGGGAGAATGTCTCCTGCCAATGGCTTTGCTGCACCAAGGATGCTTGGAGGGTGGAAGGTCTACTTAGAGATGGGTAGATCAAGACACCATAGTCCTCTGTCAACCACAGGTTGATGGGCATAATCAATCTCCTCTTCAGTTCTTCTGGTTTCTCTTTAGAGAGAGTTTCTCAAATTTGGCCACTTGAAGATGTGTGGACTTCAACACCCAGAATCCCCCAGACAGAGCTTGCTGGGTGGGTGTGGCCATGGGGGTGTGGCCTACTCAGCCTCTTGCACCACAGGGGAGGGTTTTTTTGCCCTCCCCAGGCTCTTGAGGCTTTCCTCGAGCCTCCCCCGGGCTCTGGAGGCCCTCAGGAGGCGATCTTTGGAACTTCTGGGAGGCCCATATTTTGCCTTCCCAGAGCTTCCACCCAGGTCCTGCACTTACCTCGCATCTAAAACGGGCTCTGTATAGACTCCTGGGAGGGGAGGGGTGGGTGTGGCCAGCCAGTCCTTGCAACTACCGGTTTGGTGAACCAGATGTAAAATTAGCCTCCAGTTCGCTCAAATCGGTCCGAACCAGCTGAATCCCACCCCTGGATTCTGGGTGTCCACACATCTACAAATGGCCAAGTTTGAGAAATGCTGCTTTAGAGCATAGAAATCTTTCGCCTTCCTGTTCCTTATCTTTGTCCCTTTTTTGATGATGTTGTTGTAAAATATACAGTCGATAATTAAAAGGATTAGAGCAGGGGTGTCAAATTCAAGGCCTTGTTCTGTCTCTGTCCTCACTCTGGAGTAACAAGCTGGCCTACAGCCAGTGGGTTCATGGCTCCTATCAGTCCTGGCCGAGAAAACGCAGCTGCCTGCCAAAAAGTTCAAACAGATTAAGACTTCAGCTCACTTCGACACGGTTCAGCTAATTTGCTTCCCGTGGAACTGAGAGCAGTCCCAAAACGCCTTATATATCCTGTGGGTTGGGGCTCCTGCCCCACCCTTCCCTTTGATGCTGCTGCTCTCTAATCTTCTGAAGTGTGGGTCGATCCAGCCTTGATTAGTATGATTATCAGCTGCGTCTGAGGGCGTCACCTGAGGAAGGGAGGAATCAGGGGATGTCAGCCTCATTACATCCTCCAACTAGCCTGGTTCTGGCTCCTGGAGCCAGGCCAAAGGAATCAGTGCTCCTGAGGTAAGCCTTACCAGCCCTTCCCCCTCACTCTCGAAGTCACTTTCGGGCATGCGGCCAGGTTCAGGGGGTGGAGTCACAACAGGCCTGCTTACATCTGGCCCATGGGGCAGTCCTGTAAACAGCAGAGGCCCATGGTGCCTCTGCTAGCGAAAACAGAGCTCACGTCTGAGGGCCCCAAACTCCATTTTTAATGGCAGAGGGCTGCAGGAGACTATCCAGACTCAAAATGGGGCATGTGGGGCGGGGCGTGCATGCCCCTCAATCCCTGTGTTCCATTTTCGCTGGTAGAGGGCTATCCAAAGAACTAAAAACAAAAGAAAAGGAGAAATGTTTCCCCTTTTGCATGCAAGAAGGGACAGGAGAGGAAAGACAAAAAAGAAGAAAGGAAGGTGGGAAGAGAGCAAGGAAGGAAAAATAAGGAAAGAGGGGAATGAAGAAGAAAGGAGAAGGAAGGAAAAAGAAGAAAAGGGAGGGAGGGAGGGAGGAAGGAAGGAAGGAAGAAGGAAGGAAGGAAGGAGATTATAATGAGAGTGAGGGAGGGTCTCAGGGAAGTCCTGCCTTGATGAACATATCTTTTCTTTTATGTACACTGAGATCATATGCACCAAAGACAAATTCCTTGTGTGTCCAATCACACTTGGCCAATAAAAATTCTATTCTATTCTATTCTATTCTATTCTATTCTATTCTATTCTATTCTATTCTATTCTATTCTTAGCACTTGGCCACCACAGGTGCCCCTTCAAAATCAGTCCCATGTCATGCCCACCATGCCCACCCCTGGCCACACCCACCATTCCTCCCAGCCACGCGCCCCGGCCCTCCGAGGTCAACCCTTATGCGGCCCTCAGTGAAATTGAGTTTGACACCCCTGGATTAGAGGGATGGAATAAAGCAGATAAGTGTGAATATGTTGATAGATGGGTGCATCTTTATGCAAATATATTGTATATATACAATATATTTGTAAATATACTTTGTGGTGGTGAAAGTATTTAGTTGAGAAGATAGTGATCCAACCTCAATCCACCTTCAGTCCATAAAAAGTGGGAAGGGGACACTTTCTCAGTCCAGCCTACCTCCTAAAAGTTTGTTGGGAAAGAAACAGCAAAAAAAAAAAAATTAAAATAAAAAAAATTGCTATGGCAAGTATTCCAGGAAAAGAGCAGGCACAGCTGGAGAGCAGAGTTAAGTGGGTCATCAGTTTAGAGTCATTATGTTGCCACAAATGATTTGGTTTAATGTTAGGTGCAAAACGATCAGGACAATAAGTTGCAATTCAAAAGATTTGTTGCTCAAGCCCATACACAAGAATTTATTTTATTTATTTTGTCAAACATATATAAGATAACAGGTAAAAATATAAACATAATTTGGATACCTGAAAAGAATAAGTAAAAAGGAATATTAGGACAGGGACGGTAGGCACGCAGGTGCGCTTATGCACGCCCCTTACAGACCTCTTGGCAATGGGGTGAGTTCAACAGTAGACAGTTAAAGCTTAAAGTTTTGGGGGTTTGGGGAAGAAACTACAGAGTCAGGTAGTGCATTCCAGGCATTGACCACTCTGTTACTGAAGTCCTATTTTCTGCAATCGAGTTTGGAGCGGTTTACTTTGAGTTTGTATCTATTGTTTGCCCATGTATTGTTGTGGTTGAAGCTGAAGTAGTCATTGACAGATAGGACATCGTGGTAGATAATTTTATGTACTATGCTTAGGTCAGATTGAAGTCGGCGTAGTTCTAAGTTGTCTAAGCCCAAAATTTGGAGTCCGGTGGCATACAGTATTTTATTGCGAGCAGAGGAGTGGAGGACTCTTCTTGTGAAATATCTCTGGACTCTCTCGATTGTATTTATGTCCGATATGCAGTGCGAGTTCCAGACAGATGAGCTTTTATTCAAGAATTGGTTTAGCAAATGTTTTGTTCGCAAGGTTAGGTTAACAACTCTTAGTGCCTTTTTGGCAATGTTGTTACAGTGGGCTCTGGCGCATAGATCTTTTTTTTTTTGCATTTATATCCCGCCCTTCTCCGAAGACTCAGGGCGGCTTACATTGTGTTAAGCAATAGTCTTCATCCATTTGTATATTATATACAAAGTCAACTTTATTGCCCCCAACAATCTGGGTCCTCATTTTACCTACCTTATAAAGGATGGAAGGTTGAGTCAACCTTGGGCCTGGTGGGACTTGAACCTGCAGTAATTGCAAGCAGCTGTGTTAATAACAGACTATCTTAGCAGTCTAAGCCACCAGAGGCCCTCATCTTTAGAAATGAGTACGCCAAAGTCCTTTAGAATCTAAAGTTCAGTACTGCATTGGCACCAGATAAGGATCAATGGAATTCAAGAGGTAGAAAGCTTGGAGCATTTGTGGCAATGTAACAATTCTAAGCTGATGACACATTTAACTCCTCAGCCTGCTCTTCTCCTTATAGGCATTTCAAGCTTCTGAATGACAGGTATATTGCAAGCCTAATTAATGAATGTATCTGCTTGAAGTTGATTTGGTCAAAGAGCTTCCCAGGACAAGAGTCTCTTGAGGCAGGGAACAGATGTTGTAAGCCATCCTTGTAGGTCTGTCAGGGCTGATTAATTTGACAAGTTAAATCAATGCACCCAGCGACTGTCTGCTATTTCCTGGCATGAAGCAAGGGTCAAATCTCACAGTGTTCACTGCAATAATTCCACTGCAATATCTCTCAGCTGCAGACACCTCTGCGGTTGCTCCAATACCAGTCTTAAACATCAGAGGAAGATATACAGTCTGGATCTGCCAGGGAAGAGGCACCTAATCAAGGCTGACCTAGATGTGAAGTTCAATTCTGGGTTAATGCCTTCCTCCTGCTGAGCAGCAGTTGTCTTCTGCTATCAACACCTGTCCCAGTGGATATGATTACCAACCTTAGCAATCGGGGCTTAGCAAAGCAACGATCAACTGTACAGGTAAAGGTAAAGGTTTCCCTCGCACATATGTACTCCTCAGGCTCACAAGCTGTGGGGGAGGGGTTTAGTTGCTCTGTTTGCCTGGGCATGGTGCCAGGACTGGGGGCTGAAGGCACGTCAGGCCCTTCGTCTTGCTCGGCCTGTCCGGGCATGGTGCCAGGGCTGGGGCCTGGAGGCATGCCAGGACATTCTTCCGAACTATCAGCGTCCGGCAGGAGATAAGAGGGGCCCGGCTGCGGCAGGGGGAGCGGGCGAGACACAACACTCATCCACCAAGTGTGGCAGCCCTGAAGATCCAAACAAGAAGATGGCCTCCAGGGCTGACAGATTTAGCAACAAATCTGGTTTTCTTGGCGATGGCGCTGCATTTGCTGGATAAACCTTGGAGAGAGAAAAAGGATGTGCAGCCCACGAATTGCCCCCCTTCCCCTATGAATAAATAGCCCGCCCCCAATGCAAGGTCTAACAGAGCCAGCAGTTCAGACTTCATCAGAGAATCCAAATATTCAAGCAAAGGCAGATGGACAATGAGCTAATGGAAGATTTCCTTCGATTTTAAAGTTGGGGGAGGCCGGTGGGGTGGGGGTGCGGGGAGAACAGTTTAAAATTTGGACCGGGTCATCCATTGCAAGATATATCCACTGGCGCTTTTAGGAAAATCTCTGAAGGAAGTCAGAATTCACTTGTGGCTGCTGAAAGCAATGGGATCACCAAAGGTTAATTGCATTTGGTTGCTGTTTGGCTGCAAGCTAGCATTAGAGACCGAAGGGAAGGAAATCTTCTCTGGTAATCAAATCCCATCATCTGAACATGGGCAAGGAGGTGGGGGGGCAAAGCTTCCTTTGCTACCCGGATTCCTTGTTCGTTGGCTGTTAAAGCTTGTGGCGCACTGGGTGGTTTCTTTGGGTGAGAACCAGCTGGCAGCCAGCAAGATGTTGCTTTTCAACATCTGTCCAACTGCAGACTGCAAAGATTGGTGTGTTTAACCGGTGTGGATGGAAGGGTGATGGAGATAAATTGCCCTCCTCTTGAAAGCTGTAGCATCTGTGTGTTGATGCAGTCTGTGGGCTGGCTGCATTCTAGTGTGGTCGATTAGATTTCAGTACATATTCTTCTATCTATCTATCTATCTATCTATCTATCTATCTATCTATCTATCTATCTATCTATCTATCTATCTATCTATCTATCTATCTATCTATCTATCTATCTATCTATCATTTATCTATCATCCATCCCCCCTGTCTCTCCCATCCATCCATCCATCCATCTATCTAGCATCTATCTATCCTATCTCTCTATCTGTATGTATCATGTATCTCTATATCCATACCATTTCTGTATCCATCCATCCATCCATCCATCCATCTATCTATCTATCTATCTATCTATCTATCTATCTATCTATCTATCTATCTATCTATCTATCTATCTATCTATCTATCTATCTATCCATCCATCCATCTAGCTAGCTAGGAAGTTTTATTCCTTTCTTACCAGTTGATCTAATCATCAGTTGGAATAATTGGAGGTCATCTGGATGCTGAAAATATGAAATTCTCCACAAATTTCCTCAGTTGTGAACACTAATCTACTTAATAGCTTATTGTTGTTAGTCGCGACCCCATGGACAACGTTCCTCCAGGCCTTCCTGTCCTCTACCATCCTCAAGTCCATTTAAGCTCATGCCAACTGCTTCAGTGACTCCATCCAGCCACCTTGTTCTCTGCCATCCCTTTCTTGTTTTGCCCTCCATCGTTCCCAGCATTAGGCTCTTCTCCAGGGAGTCCTTCCTTCTCATTAGGTGGCCAAAGTATTTGAGTTTCCTCTTCAGAATCTGGCCTTCTAAAGAGCAGTCAGGGTTGATCTCCTCTAGGACTGACTGGTTGGATCGCCTTGCAGTCCAAGGGACTCGCAGGAGTCTTCTCCAGCACCAGAGTTCAAAGGCCTCCATTCTTTGGTGCTCAGCCTTCCTTATGGTCCAACTTTCACAGCCATACATTGCAACTGGGAAAACCATAGAGCAATAGAGTAAGGTAACTGAATCCTTATTGTTGCACCCTTTAAAATAATGCCCTGGTACATAAATTTCTACTTTTTTGCCTCTTCCTTTTTATTTTCTTTTACATTCTCTTTTCCTTCCAGTTCACCCTGGTCTCTTTTGCTGCTAAATTAGAGCTTTTCTTGATGCAGTGGAAATAGGAGAGAGAGAGATACACAGAGACAGAGACAGAGAGAGAGAGAGACACAGAGAATGATATCTTGTTTTTCTTCTCGAATGAGGACATTGGACGTTCCCTGGGATTTAATTCATTGGCAGGCACAAGTCATTCGGCTCAAACTCTTAATGATGTCATTGCAGAAAACCAAGTGCTAGAAAGGGAATGTGATGTGACCTTACTTAATCCACAGCTTGATTCTTTCATGTGGATCTTTTCAAAGAGGAGAAAAGCCATCAATGCCTTGGCTGACACAGGTAGCCCCAAGGCACTGACCTATCAGATGTCCCTTGTCTCTATTGGGTGGGCTCATGTCATTGAATTCTAGTAAGAATTAATCCCTACTGTCAGGCATAAGCAGGCAGAACCACTGCTAAACAGCTGGAGTAAGCAACTTTATTGATTTACGCCTAGGTTTCAAGAATCTCCCCAGCTTTATGTGTGTTCCCCTGGGAACCGCCAGATAAGGCTTAATGGATCTCAAAATCCATTAATAAGCTAACACAATCCTTGATTGTGTAAACAGAGGCATACTATCAAAATCCCTCACATCCAGGACATAAACTGTTTCAACTCCTACCCTCAAAACGACGCTATAGAGCACTGCACAACAGAACAACTAGACACAAGAACAGTTTTTTCCCGAAGGCCATCACTCTGCTAAACAAATAATTCCCTCAACACTGTCAAACTATTTACTAAATCTGCACTACTATTAATCTTTTCATAGTTCCCATCACCCATCTCTTTCCACTTATGACTGTATAACTGTAACTTTGTTGCTGGCAATCCTTATGATTTATATTGATATACTGGCCATCAGTTGTGTTGTAAATGTTGTACCTTGATGAAGGTATCTTTTCTTTTATGTACACTGAGAGCATATACACCAAGACAAATTCCTTGTGTGTCCAATCACACTTGGCCAATAAAAATTCTATTCTATTCTATTCTATTCTAAAATCACATGAAGTTATTAGTACCGCTTTATGAAGCCTTAGTGAGACTGCACTTGGAATACTGTATCCAGTTTTGGTTCACCACATTACAAAAAAGTTATTGAGACTTTGGGAAAAAATGGAAAGAAGAACAACTAAATAGAATAGAATAGCAATAGAATAGAATAGAATAGAATAGAATAGAATAGAATAGAATAGAATAGAATAGAATAGAATAGAATAGAATAGAATAGAATCTGGAAGGGATCTTGGAGATCTTCTAGTCCAACCCCTTGGTCAAGCAGGAGAAAATGATTAAAGGCCTGGAGACAAAAGCATATGAAGAACATTTGCAGGAATTGGGTGTCTAGAGAAAAGAAGAACTAAGGGTGACATGATAGCAATGTTCCAGTATTTAAAGGGCTGCTATAAAGAAGAAGGGGTCAACTTATTTTTCAAAGCACCTGAGGGTAGGTCAAGAAGCAACAGATGGAAACTAATCAAGGAGAGGAGCAACCTAGAACTAAGGAGACATTTCCTGACAGTTAGAATAATCAATCCATGGAACAGCTTGCCTTCAGAAGTTGTGGGTTCTCCATCATTGAAGGCTTTCAAAAAGAGACTGGACAGCCATTTGTCTGAAATGATATAGGGTTTCCTGCTCAAGCAGGGGGTTTCGACTAGAAGACCTCTGAGGTCCCTTCCAACTCTTATTGTTCTATGTTTTGTCTGAAAGCTGGACTCCAGATAGACTTGATAGGAAATTCCTTTAGGCTCTCAGCTTCTAGAAGGGAACCTGTCCAAGCCCATCTGAGCAACCCTGTGTTTGATCCACCATGACAGTGTCAGGGTTCTAAGTAATAGATCCACTGCAAGCAACACTCCAAGGCAGGTAGATTCTCAAAGAATACTTTATTGGAAATATCCTATTGGCACATATCTGGTGAAAACCGACTCTGAAGGTTCCTGCGGTTTTCACCTAATTAAAGTTTCCCCCCCAATCTCAATCAATCAATCACATGGTCCAATAATGGCAGCGTCCACGGGTCTGGTGACATCACTTCTCCTTTCTCTGGCTAGCTGTGAGAACGTCCTTGTTTCCTAAGAGAAAGTATTTTGTTTTGACTACAGAACCTCAGCTATCTCTAATCCCCTCTCCCTATCCTTCATCTCCAGTGTGGCAACACTGAAGCTCCAAGATGGCTTCAGCCAGTGTTGTGCCTCGTCCGCTTTCCCCGCAGCCGGGGCCTTCTTATCTGCTTCCGAACGCTGAGGAATATCCTAGCATGCCTCCAGCCCCCAGCCCTGACTCCATGCCCAGACAGGCTGAGGAAGAAGAAGCGCCTCCAGCCCCTAGCCCTGGCTCCATGCCCAGGCAAACGGAGCAACTAGACCCCTCCCCCTCCCCCACAGCATGTGAGCCTGAGGAAGGTCAATTACCAACAGCTGCAGACTGGAGTGACCCTTGCTTCAGGAGAATTGATAAGCGGCGTCAACAGAAGGAAGGGAGGGGCAGGCCGGGATAAGTGCTGAGTCATGGAGCCACACCCCATGGCCTATATAAAGGATCTGCTTTCTGGCATTCTCTGAGTCAGGCAAAGTCTACCTTATCTTGCTGAAATCACTTTCTGGTCTCCTGCCTGCCTTGAGAACTTAGCTAGGACTTTGGCAGAGCTGCAGAGGCACGCCTGATTCGGATTTCCCTGACCCAGCCGTCAGCGGAGGAGTGGGACACGACAGCCAGGCCAGCTTCAGGGTTGACAGTCAGCAGGGGAAATAGCTTGGAATATAACCAGGGGTGAAATGCTACCGGTTCGCTCTGGTTCGAGTGAACCGGTAGTGATAAAAACTACTGGTTCAGGTGAACCAGTAATAAAAAAAAAAGCTACCGGTTCAGGTGAACTGCTAGTTAAAAAAAGCTACCGGTTCGGTCAAAACAGTAGTTTAAAAAAGCTATCGGTTCCTCCAAACCAGTATTTCTGACTATCAGCTGTGCCGCACAGTTTAGCTTTGCTAGAAAGCATGAAATCCTGCTTTCTAGCGACACTAAATCGCGCGGCACAGCTGATTCCCCCTCTCACTGTTCTACATATCTTCCCAACATATCTTCCTTTTGACACATACTGTGCACGCAGTGTGTGTTTGGCGTGCAGCACGCATGCACGGCCAGTGAACCGGTAGCAAACCAGTTCAGATTTCACCACTGAATTAAACCCAGCTTTAATTTCAGGGAGGTGGTACACTCACTCGCCTGAGCAAGATTAAGGTTTGTCATCGGCGGATTCTGTTTTGCTCCTTGTTTGTAACCCCCTAAGTACATACAACCTGCTCAGGAGCTGAACTAATCACCCAGCTGCCAAAATCAGTTTGTGTAGCTACCGTCAGAGTCCTTTTGAAATCTAAGCCGACAGTCTTGGCTTTGATCTTGACCAATCTGAACAGGCGTCAGGAAACGGAGCTTGTAACTCCCGCGGACGGTCAAATAGACTTAAGTTTCGCTGCACGGCATTCGGTGGCGGGTTGTTTTGCCACCCAACCTGATGAGTTGTTGAAGGTAGAAATTGGCACAGGGGGATACGCCCCTTCATTTTATGACTTACAGCAGCACCAGCTTACGACCAAATTTTGCTAGAGACCGAGTTCCAGACCTCCAGTGCTACGAAAGTGTAACTTTGGTGCAGCCTTTCTTTGTCCCAAATATGCTTTCCTTGCAAGGAGGTGTTTAACATTCCTGATTTACTGATAAGCTGTAAATTCTGCTTTCCTCCGAGGAGCGCAAAAAAAATCTCTCTCTGCTCACACCGTGAGCTTAACTGGATTACTGAATTAATTTATGTTCTGGGTTTTCACAGCACAGTGAACCATGAAGGAACCAAACAGGTTGTGTTTGTATAATAGGCTAAGCCTCGTGTACTCACAAAAGTAAACTAACGGAGGTTCGAACCAATCAGGTTTAACGTGTATGAATACCACTGCTGGGCTTTTAATTCAGCTAGTTAAACACACTGTGGAAATAAGGCCAAAGTGATTGTCACCTGATATTTTATCTCAACAATATTTTTGCAGCCCTTTTGGGAAGAAGGAATTATGGATGGTCCTCAACTTGCGGCCACGGTTGGGAGCGTAATTTTCATTGCTAGGCAAGACAGTTAATTTTTTCTGAATTTTTTTGAATTTTATTTTAATATAAACAATCCATCTTCTGTTAAACCAGTGTGCTGTCTGGGTACAAATGTCTTGTGCAGTAAAAATGGAAATTTACAGCTGTATTCATTATTTATTTATTCTTAAACTTAACATTGATATACATTGCATGTCTAACACTGTAACAATTCTCTTCTTAGCTTATTTAATTCTATTAATATATTTTTTGTAATTCACTAGCCTGCTTTTATTTCTAACATTCATATTTATTCTCTAGCCATCAGTAGGATAGTTCCCATACATTATAATATTCAGTTTGTTCCTTCTCTTTAATTGCAAGTGTTAACCTATTCATTTCTGCACATTCTAATACTTTCCTAGACCCAATTTTACGACCTTTTTTGCCAAGGTTGTTAAGTGAATTATGTGGCCATTCAGTAAATCCAACTCCCCCCACTGACTTTGCTTTTCGGAAGCTGATTGGAAAGATCGCAAACGGCTCTCGTGTAACCCCGAGACACTGCAACCATCCTAAATAACAGGTGGTCCTCGACTTATGGCCACAATTGAGCCCAATGTTGTTAAATGAAACATTTGTTAAGTGAATTTTGCCCCGTTTTACCACATTTCTTGCCGCGGTTGTTAAAGCGAATCACTACAGTTGATCAGTTAGCCACCCAGTTGTTAAGTGAATCTGGCTTCCCCATTGATTTCATTTGTCAGACGGTCGCCAAAGGTGATCACGTGACCTTGGGACACGGCAGCGGTCGTAAATATGAACCAGTTGCCAAACTTTTGAATTTTGATCACATGATAGAATAGAATAGAATAGAATTTTTTATTGGCCAAGTGTGATTGGACACACAAGGAATTTGTCTTGGTGCATAAGCTCTCAGTGTACATAAAAGAAAAGATACCTTCATCAAGGTACAACATTTACAACACAATTGATGATCAATATATCAATATAAATCATAAGGATTGCCAGCAACAAGTTATAGCTCTGAAAGATAGCTCTGCGCATGCGCAAGATGGCGCGGCTCTGAGGACTCGGCTCCGGCGACGAGAGGCCCCTCCGATGTTGACGAAGCCTCGGCCGTCCGTTTAGCCGCTTGCTGTCCCCGGCCCGGTAGATCTTACTTCGGGCAGCCATATGAGAGGTCTTTGGACTCCCTCGTACATGTGGCTGCCGAGAACGAGGCCGGGTAGGCAAGCGGTGGTTTCTGGCGGCCATGTTTTTAGGCTCGGAGGTGGGGCGATGAGTCGGCGTTTTTTACGGCCGTTTTTCTGCCGATTCGTCTGGCCGGCTGGCTGCTAGCCTCTGGCTCGTCTCCCGGCCCCCTTCTGACTGCGGACTCCGGACTTTTCGGGGGTAGCCTTTGGGCTCCAGCCTCTGCAATCGTGGACGACCTGGATGATTGCGGAGGTATTCCATCTACCCCTATTGCCATCTGCCTCGCTGCCATGGTTTCTTGGCTTTCCCCCTGCTGCCGGATTATGGACTTGGCAACCTTCATACCCCCCAGCCTCTCGGAGAGGTTTAGCCTTTTATATGGACTTCGCCTCTTGGAGGGAGAGGTCTGGGGAGACCCGGCTTCTGGAGTGGTTAGGATTCTTTTCCTGGCCATGTCTGGAGATGGTTATTGGAGGATTGCGGGGAGACGATGGAGGCACCCCGGAGTTGCCCCCTGCAACCAGTCTATGACTGTGACTATTTTAACATCACCCATGCCCCCCTCGGCCTTTTTTGAGACTACTATGGCCGTTTATGGTCCTATTAGGACTCCTTGGGGGGGGACATGGGATTTAGTTGGGGACAGAGGAGGACGGAGGAGGACGTAGCCAGCGACTGGAATACCATTTCCCCTCACCCCCGGTTCCAGGATGTTTGGACTAGGCACCGGACAGAATACCATCTTGACTGTCATTCGGTGCTAATTGCTGTTCCATTCTTTGTATGCCTTCATTCTGGACTAGTACCATCAGTCATCATCTTGCCATCCGGAGATGGAGCCTCTACTTTGCCGATTCTTAGTCTCAGCTGCTACGCATTATACTGCTTGTGAACTCTTGCGCCTGCGAGGTGCCCCCGCCTCGCAGGAATGGCCCTCCTCATTATCGAGGGCCGGCCTCCATGACGGGTCTTGGGACCCACAGAGGTGGCATGCGAAAAAGAAGAGCTTGTGGGGTTTTTTAGAGAGGGAATTTTTAAGGGGTGGGAGGGTAAGGGCGGGTAATGGGGGTAACCCGTCGGGTAAGGCCAGTTCCTGCACATGCTGGCGGTTTTTATTATCAGGTTCGGAGGTTATGGGGAGGAGTCTGTTCCTATCTGTGAGGGTGGTCCTATTGACACGGTAAGTGGGAGGGGCAGGTATGGCGGGCGAGGGTCATATCAAATTCGGGAGCGCGTGCTCGATGTCTTAAAGCGATCACGCTCCGACCCCTTGGACTTTCCGTTCCCGGATGGTCAGGATCCTCAGAGCCTGGGCCTTGATTGATGTTGTGCAATGCTCGGTCTGTGGTGAACAAAGCCCCCTTGTTTGTGATCTTATACAGGGGGGTTCCGCGGACCTTATGGGCATTACGGAGACCTGGTTGGGCACTGAAGGGGGCGTGCCCCTTGTAGAGATGTGCCCGCCGGGTTTCCGTGCATTCCATCAGCCGAGGGCCCAGGGTAGGGGTGGGGGGGTGGCGGTTGTGATTAGAGAGTCTAGAGCCGAGGAGACCACTGTACCTCAGATTGCGGGTGCGAATCCCTCTTTGTGAGATGGGGTCGTAGGTGTCAGATGGGCTTGCTGATCACGTACCTGGCTCCTTGCTGCGTGACAGCTGCCCTGCCCGAGCTCCTGGAGATGCTGGCTGGGGTGGCAGTTGAGACCCCCAGACTTTTAGTCATGGGGGACTTTAACTTGCCATCTTCCGGCTCATCATCGACGGCAGCTCGGGAGTTCACGGCTTCCATGACGGCCTTGGATCTGACCCAAGTAGTTGATGGCCCTACTCACATTGGGGGTGGCACTCTGGACCTGATGTTTCTCTCTGGACAGTGGTTGAGAGATCTGGACTTAAAGGAAATAGTCATCGAACCTTTGTCATGGTCAGATCACTCTCTTCTTCGCTTGGACTTTCTGACCGCCATTCACCACCGCAGGGAGGCGGAGCCGACACGTTGGTTCCGCCCCAGGCGCCTGATGGACCCTGATGGGTTCCGGACGGAGCTTGGGCCGTTTCCTGAGGGTCTGGCCCACGGCTCGGCTGAGGAACTTGCGGCGGCCTGGGAACGGGCCGCGGCGGGGGCCTTAGACCGTGTCGTGCCTTTGCGGCCTCTGACCCGGCGCAGGTCCCAACCGGCTCCTTGGTTTTCCGAGGAGCTGAGAGGGATGAAGCGCCGGAGAAGACGCCTAGAGAGTTCCTGGAGGTCTAGCCGTTCGGAAGCTGATCGGACACTAGTGAAGTCCTATACTAGGACTTACCTAGTGGCATTGAGAAGCGGCGTAGCTCCGCCCCCCCCCCCATTGCACCGGCAGATACCCGCCCAGCCGCCCTGTTTCGGGTGACCCGCCCCCTCCTACATCAGGGGGAGCGGGATGACCCGCTGCAGGGCCGTGCTGAGGAGTTTAACGGTTATCTATACGATAAAATCGTTCAGCTTCGGGATGGGTTGGACCAAGATTGCGGTGATGCGGGCGAGATGTTCGAGGGTGGTCTTGGCGATATTGTTTGGGATGAGTTTGACCCTGTGGCTCCTGAGGACATGGACAGGTTGCTGGGTAGGCTGAATGCCACCACATGTTTACTGGACCCGTGCCCCTCCTGGCTGGTGCTGGCCACTCGGGAGGTCACACGAGGCTGGCTCAGGCGATTCGACCGCTTCTTTGGTGGAGGTGTCTTCCGGCCGCCTTGAAAGAGGCGGTGGTGAGGCCCTCCTTAAGAAGCCTTCCTGGACCCGGCTGTTTTAGGTAACTATCGTCCGGTCTCCAACCTTCGCTGCGGCGAAGGTTGTAGAAATATGGTGGCATATCAGTTTCCCTTGCACCTGGATGAAACTGTCTATCTAGACCCGTTCCAGTCCGGTTTCCGCCCGGTTACAGCACGGAGCGGCTTTGGTCGCGTTGGTGGATGATCTCTGGAGGGCCAGGGATAGGGGTTGCTCCTCTGCCCTGGTCCTATTAGACCTCTCAGCGGCTTTCGATACCATCGACCATGGTATCCTGCTGCGCGGTTGGAGGATTGGGAGTGGGAGGCACCGTTTATCGGTGGTTCTCCTCCTATCTCTCCGACCGGTCGCAGTCGGTGTTGACAGGGGGCAGAGGTCGACCCGAGGCGCCTCACTTGTGGGGTGCCGCGGGGTCGATTCTCGCCTCCTGTTTAACATCTACATGAAGCCGCTGGGTGAGATCATCAGTGGTTTCGGTGTGAAGTATCAGCTGTATGCGGATGACACCCAGCTGTACTTTTCTACACCGGACCACCCCAACGAAGCTATCGAAGTGCTGTCCCGGTGTCTGGAGGCCGTACGGGTCTGGATGGGGAGAAACAGGCTCAAGCTCAAACTCGCCAAGACAGAGTGGTTGTGGATGCGGCCATGCCGGTACAGTCAGCTTAATCCGCGGCTGACCATCGGTGGCGAGTCATTGGCCCCGATGGAAAGGGTCCGCAACTTAGGCGTCCTCCTGGATGAACGGCTGTCTCTAGAAGACCATTTGACGGCCGTCTCCAGGAGAGCGTTCTACCAGGTTCGCCTGGTACGCCAGTTGCGCCCCTTTCTGGACCGAGATGCCCTATGCACGGTCACTCACGCACTCGTGACGTCTCGCCTGGATTACTGCAATGCTCTCTACATGGGGCTCCCCTTGAAGGGCATCCGGAGGCTGCAGTTAGTCCAGAACGCGGCTGCGCGGGTGATAGATGGAGCCCCTCGTGGCTCCCGTATAACACCCATCCTGCGCAGACTGCACTGGCTACCTGTGGCTTTCCGGGTGCGCTTCAAGGTCTTGGTGACCACCTTTAAAGCGCTCCATGGCATTGGGCCGGGTTACTTACGGGACCGCCTACTGCTGCGAATACCTCTCACCGACCGTGCGCTCTCACAGAGGGTCTCCTCAGGGTGCCGTCAGCAAGGCAATGTCGTCTGGCGACGCCCAGGGCAAGGGCCTTCTCTGTGGGGGCTCCCACCCTTTGGAACGAACTTCCCCCCGGACTCCGCCAGCTTCCGGACCTTCGGACCTTCCGCCGCGGGCTTAAAACATATTTATTTAATTGTGCAGGACTGAGCTAGGTTTTAAATTCATGGGTTTTAATTGGGTTTTATTTGTATATTTTAATTAACGGGCTTTCAAATAAGTTTCTTAATTGTTTTTATTCTGTATTTATATTTATATGTTTTTAAATGCCTGTGAACCGCCCTGAGTCCTTCGGGAGATAGGGCGGTATATAAATACGATTAATAAATAAATAAATAAATAGTAATACAGTCATAAGTGGAAAGAGATTGGTGATGGGAACTATGAAACGATTAATAGTAGTGCAGATTCAGTAAATAGTCTGACAGTGTTGAGGGAATTATTTGTTTAGCAGAGTGATGGCCTTCGGGAAAAAACTGTTCTTGTGTCTAGTTGTTCTGTTGTGCAGTGCTCTATAGCGTCGTTTTGAGGGTAGGAGTTGAAACAGTTTATGTCCAGGATGCGAGGGATCTGCAAATATTTTCACGGCCCTCTTCTTGATTTGTGCAGTATACAGGTCCTCAATGGAAGGCAGGTTGGTAGCAATTATTTTTTCTGCAGTTCTAATTATCCTCTGAAGTCTGTGTTTTTCTTGTTGGGTTGCAGAACCGAACCAGACAGTTATAGAGGTGCAAATGACAGACTCAATAATTCCTCTGTAGAATTGAATCAGCAGCTCCTTGGGCAGTTTGAGCTTACTGAGTTGGCGCAGAAAGAACATTCTTTGTTGTCCTTTTTTAATGATGTTAATCATAGGGATGCCGGAAGAGTCGTAACTGCGAAAACCAGTCATGCGCCACATTTTTCAGGGCTGTTGTAACTTTGAACGGTCACTAAACAAACTGCTGTAAGTCAAGGATTACCACTATATATCGGGTGGCCAAGTACCTGAGATTTGACCACGTGACCATGGGGATGCTGAGACAGTCATAAGTCTTTTTTTTTTCCCAGTGCGGTTGTAACTCTGAACGGTTGCTAAACAAATATTGTAAGTTGAGGTTCACCTATGTAGACTTCCTAAACCATGGAAGGTCTCAGTTAGAAGACACTTTAACGGTCCTCCTCAATGTTCTTCTAAAAGCCTTGAAATTTCTACTCTTCATGTTCGGTCTGAATGGACCATTTTACTTGGGTCCCACACACAAGTAAAATTCAGGCTTGTCAGGATGATGTGAAATGACAAGATGAGTTCCAATGACTATCTAATCCAGAAACTTTCATCTTCAAAGTGACCATCAGATACTTCCAGAAACAGCTATTCTTGTTGTTTGTCCCCTCTCAAACAGAAGGCTTTGCTTCCTCTAAACCTGGAGATTCAATTCTCCTAGGAGAAAGTCCTTCAACCAAATAATCCAAGCCAGTTGCTGCCCTTGCGCATTGTGTGTTGTGTAGAAAAGGTAGCTTCTGGGGTTTCTCCTGTATCTGCTTTTCCTTCAGCTTCATTGAAGAGGATACAATCTAGAATAACAGAGTTGGAAGGGACCTTGGAGGTCTTCTAGTCCAACCCCCTGCTTAGGCAGGAAACCCTACACCACTTCAGACAAATGGTTATCCAACATCTTCTTAAAAACTTCCAGTGTTGGAGCATTCACAATTTCTGGAGGCAAGTTGTTCCACTGATTAATTGTTCTCACCGTCAGGAAATTTCTCCTTAGTTCTAGGTTGCTTCTCTCCTTGATTAGTTTCCACCCATTGCTTCTTGTCCTGCCCTCAGGTGCTTTGGAGAATAGCTTGACTCCCTCTTCTTTGGGGCAATCTCTGAGATATTGGAACGCTGCTATTCTATCAGCAGATCCTGAAGATGAAACTCATATACTTTGGCCACCTAATGAAAAGGAAGGACTCCCTGGAGAAGAGCTTAATGCTGGAAATGACTGAGGCCAAAAGAAGAAAGGGACAACAGAGAATGAGGTGGCTGGATGGAGTCACTGAAGCAGTCGGCGTGAGCTTAAATGGTCTCTGGGGGATGGTAGAAGACAGGAAGGCCTGGAGCGACATTGTCCATAAGGTTGCAGACATGA
Organism: Ahaetulla prasina; assembly: GCF_028640845.1. Taxonomy (NCBI): domain Eukaryota; kingdom Metazoa; phylum Chordata; class Lepidosauria; order Squamata; family Colubridae; genus Ahaetulla; species Ahaetulla prasina. Next base: position 13,024,314 of record NC_080547.1, read on the forward strand.
CTTTGGGACTAATAACAACAATCATATCACCCCTAGTCCTTCTTTTCGTCAAATTAGACATACCCAGTTCCAGCAACCGTTCTTCATAGGTTTTAGCCTCCAGTCCCCTCATCATCTTGGTTGCTCTTCTCTGCACTCTTTCTAGAGTCTCAACATCTTTTTTACATCGTTAGAAATATATCAGCTAGAAACACACCCGCCTGCAGTGACAATGTCCAAGCCACATTATTCAGGCTTAGAGGTGGTTCTGTTGCCTGCCAGCTCCTTGAGGATAAATTGTGCTTTTAAATATGATGGATTATTCTGGAATATGTGGGGTTTTTTATTTATTTTTATTTATTTATTTATTTATTTAATTTTGTCATAATATATGTAGGTATCGTACAAAAAGATTATATAATATATAAACACATATGTGAGTAAATATAAGGAGGTATAAGCATATATGTATATAGGAAGAAGAAAAGAAAAAACAATAGGATAGGAACGGTAGGCACATTTGTGAGCTTATGCACGCCCCTTATGGTCCTCTTAGGAATGGGGTGAGGTCAATAGTAGAAAGTTTTTGGTTAAAGCTTTTAGGATTATGGGAAGAGACCACAGAGTCAGGTAAAGTATTCCAAGCACTGATGATTCTGTTGCAGAAGTCATATTTTCTGCAATCTAGATTAAAGCAGTTGACATTAAGTTTAAATCTATTGGTTGCTCTAGTATTATTGCAATTGAAGCTGAAGTAGTCTTTAACAGGAAGGACATTACTGTCGTGTCCCACTCCTCCGCTGACGGCCGGGTCAGGGAAATCCGAATCAGGTGTGCCTCTGCAGCTCTGCCAAAGTCCTAGCAAAGTCCTCAAGGCAGGCAGGAGACCAGAAAGTGACTTCAGCAAGATATGTTTAGATTTTGCCTGACTCAGAGAATGCCAGAAAGCAGGTCCTTTATATAGGCCATGGGGTGTGGCTCCATGACTCAGCACTTATCCAGGCCTGCCCCTCCCTTCCTTCTGTTGCCTCCACCTATCAAGTCTTCTGACGCGAGGGTCACTCCAGTCGGCAGCTGTTGGTAATAGACCTCCCTCAGGCTCACATGCTGTGGAGGAGGGGGAGGGGTCTAGTTGCTCCGTTTGCCTGGGCATGGAGCCAGGGCTGGGGGCTGGAGGTATTTCTTCTTCTTCAGCCTGTCTGGGCATGGAGCCAGGGCTGGGGGCTGGAGGTATTTCTTCTTCTTCAGCCTGTCTGGGCATGGAGCCAGGGCTGGGGGCTGGAGGTATTTCTTCTTCCGTGTTCGGAAGCAGATAAGAAGATCCCGGCTGAGGTGAGATTGGACGAGACACAACAATTACAATAGATGATTCTGTGAGTTAAACTTAGGTCTTGTCGAAGGCGACCTAGGATTTCAAGTCTGGTGGCATAAGGTATTTTGTTGTTTCCTTTTTTACGTTTTAGGAAAAGGAAAAGCTGCAACTGCCGAGTCACATTCCTGAATTTTGTGGTAGTGTCAGTCAGCTGAAAACTTCCAAGTCAAAACAGAAAGGCTATATAATAAGCAAAATTTTAAAACACAATGATTGCAAGGTTTTTTATCGTTGTTGTTTTTTTGAAAATATCCAACAGCTGTTCAGGAAAGCAGTCTTCAGAAAAATATTACTTTGCAAACTCGGTGCCAATCGGGGGAGAATTTTATATTTCTTTCTCTCCATAAATGATACTCCAGCAGGGAGGCCCAAGCTATAAATCCAAAGATTTAATGTGTTAATAGAAACAATGCTAATCTTTTTAAGAATAAATTGGGATTCTTACAAGGGAAGTTAAATTAAATGGAGCTTAAAATGGTAAATTAATATGAAGCTACAGTTAAAATATCATAAAACTGAAACAGCAAGGAGGAGAGTATAGACAGTTTGATTGAACAGAGGGACACGCTTAAAAAGAACGACATCCGATGCTCCAATAAAACAGTATCAGATAAAATCAGTACACATAAAAAAAAATTGGATTGATGACGTGCCGGCCATATGAGAATAAAACTTCCCTGGACTAGAATTTGTTAGAGGTTTTCAACATGTCGGCTTATCTCAAGCACTTTATCTTTAGATGCTAGCAGGTTGTTTGAAGCAAATTAGCTTCTTGCTCATCTTCTGGTAGAAATGTGTGTACACCAACTACAAAACGATCAAGATTAGAAGCTGATCTAACTGGCCATTGGTTTAGCGATCGCCCACATTTTCTTAGGACAGCACTTGCTATTTCCGATGCGATCTTTCAGAAACGTCCTACTTCCTTAGAAAGTTCTTCAGTCGGTTCTGCAGTAGCCAGAGTTCTGGAGACGTTGGCCAAGGAACCATACGGTCACCATAAATTTGACAAAAGTCCTTGGCAACTTTGGTGCCTTTCTTAAGATGGATGGCGTTGAAGATTTAGGAAGGTTAATGAAATGGTTGCAGCAGAACGATCAAATCTTAGCAAGGAAGTTGAGAAATTATGAGGTAGAGAGGCATAAAAAGAGATCTCCGCTGGAACACGGTGACCCATTTCTTTCATTTGTGGTTCCAGGAGGAATGATCAGAAACCCAACATTCATAATATTCAGTCCCCACTTGGACATTCTCGGCCTACCAGTCAAGATGATGTATGGCTGCATTGGCCCCCAAAGAGAAGACAGAAATTGTAGCAAGCCAGTGGGAATTTTTTTTAAAAAAAAAAACCACTAAATCACCTTTCAAAGTTTGTACAGTCGGACTTTCTGCCCTTTGAGGAGATCTAGGCAAACTTCACACTGTTCCTGCCTTTGTAATTCGTACTTGGTGTAAGTCCTTCCAATCACACTCCGCTTGAAGCAACGTTTAAGCTTCTAATTAATGTTTAGGGGTAAGTGGCCGAATGGAGTACTAGAGACAGATTTGCCTTGCTCTCTGTTTTTACTAAAAGCCAGTCAAGCGGCAAGAACACTTTTGTGTCGGTCCGGGATAATCTCCTTTCTTAACGTTCAACAGAACCCAGGAAAGATGTCAAAATATTCTTTCTGCTGAGTCTTATCGGTTCTCACATCGCTGCAAAAAAATAAATAAAAAAAATTGAGATGTGCTCTCTTTTACAGGCTCCTTCCTTCCCCCTCTTTTAATGGCCGTGCGAACCAGGATCATTGAATTTTATTTTATCAGACCAGCCTGCAGATATTTCCACCTGAGGAGGCAAGAACTGCGTCTGTTGTACAAGACAGCAGTTGATTAAATTGGTCTTGCTTTGGCTGAGATAGGTCAATGTTAGTGGAATCTTAAAAGATACAGCTGGGATATTAAGGCCTTTGTGCACAGACCATGGATCGTAGGAAGTGGAGGCTGGTCTGTGTTCTGTGTCTTAGGTTGGGGTGGGTGGGTGGCTCAGTGGTTATGATGCTGAGCTTGTCAATCCAAAGGACGGCAGTTCAGTGGTTCAAATCCCTAGTGCTGCCACGTAATGGGGTGAGCTCCTGTTCCTTGTCCCAGCTTCTGCCAACCTAGCAGTTCAAAAGCACGTAAAAAATGCAAGTAGAAAAATAGGAACCACCTTTGGTGGAAAGGTAACAGCGTTCCGTGCGCCTTTGGCGTTGAGTCATGCCGGCCACATGACCACGGAGACGTCTTTGGACAGCACAGGCTCGTCGGCTTAGAAACGGAGATGAGCACCGCCCCCTAGAGTCGGGAACGACTAGCACATATGTGCAAGGGGAACCTTTACCTTAATATATTTACAGTAAAGGGCATCAAATTCAAGATACATCTTTATATTCATGGTGTTTCTAACAACATGGTGCCCCCAACAATCTGGGTCCTCATTTACCCACCTCGGAAGGATGGAAGGCTGAGTCAACCTTGAGCAAGTCAGAATTGAACTCCTGGAGTGAGCAGGGAGTTAGCCCTGCAGTACTTCATTCTAATTACTGGGAAGGAAGGAAGGAAGGAAGGAAGGAAGGAAGGAAGGAAGGAAGGAAGGAAGGAAGGAAGATAGCAAAACGTTCTTAGATTTATATACCACTTCACAGTGCTTACAGAGTCAGCCTCTTGCCCCCAACAATCTGGGTCCTCATTTTACCCACCTCAGAAGGATGGAAGGCTGAGTCAACCTTGAGCCAGTCAGAACTGAACTCCTGGAGTGAGTAGGAAGTTAGCCCTGCAGTACTATATTCTAACACTGGGAAGGAAGGAAGGAAGGAAGGAAGGAAGGAAGGAAGGAAGGAAGGAAGGAAGGAAGGAAGGAAGGAAGGAAGGAAGGAAGGAAGGAAGGAAGGAAGGAAGGAAGGAAAAAGTTCTTAGATTTATATACCGCTTCATAGTGCCTTACAGCCCTATCTAAGTGGTTTACAGAGTCAGCCTATTTCCCCCAACAATCTGGGTCCTCATTTTACCCACCTCGGAAGGATGGAAGGCTGAGTCGACCTTGACTAATGAAACATCTGCAAGAAAACCCAGAAAACACCCAGAATCCCTTGTTTCAATTCGGAGCTTCAATATCCTCCTTTATTGGTCCCTTTGGGACAACCATGACCTGGATGATTGAGGATCTCCATGGACATCTAAACTAGGAACCAGAAAGCATGAATGGAATGGAGGTGAGATGTCCGTTTTAAACCACTAACCTGCTCTGGCATGGGACACCCCATCAGGATCTCATACCAGTCAACGTAGCCAGCTTTTGAGTTAAACAAACAACAGAAGGAAGGTGTTTCCTTTGCCAAGCCCAGAAGCTGTTTGGCCTTCTTCCAAAGGGTGGCTTGGCAGAAGAAGCAACTTCCTGGCTTATTTATGGTCCTTCTGCAATCCACTCAAGGGGCTTCCATAACTATACTCTACCATCTCTGGAGGAAGGCGCATGAAAGCCGACAAATTGATGATGTGAAATCATGTTCCAAGTAGAATGCTTAAAACCTGATTGGCACATGGGGAGCATGGAATGGGGGGTAGGGAGGAGATCTGAAAGCGGGAGGGGGTGCATGCCTACACCTGGGGGTACAAGAGAATGTAGGTGTGAACGAGTGCATTTATGAGCATCAGTGAAGCGTGTGGTGCTGGAAAACACACCATAGAATAGAATATAGATGATGAACGAGCCATTACATTGTTCCATTCACCCATCCACCTTCTCTGCAACAGTAACAGAGCTGGAAGAGACCTTGGAGGTCATCTAGTCCAACCCCCTGCTCACGCAGGAGACCTGTACTAGGGATTCGAACCGCAGAACTTGGAGGGTCTTGGAGAAGATTGGCCCCTCCCATAAGACATAAAGGAGGAGCAAAGGCACATGGGTCTTTGCAGGAAGCAAGGTTGTGAATGGTATCGGTTTGTACTTTGAAGCTCTGTTTTTGATTCTGTGTTTCCGTGTGGCCTTGCCAAGATAATTGCCACTCAGGTCTTTGGCAGTGTCTCAAAGAAGAAAAAGGTGGGTGTTTAGCAAGCTTATCCGAAGGACTGTGGCAGACTTCTGTTCGACTATTTATAAACTCTTGGTGATTCAGCACGTGCTGTGAAGGAAAGGAATTCACAGCCGTTAAAAATTTTTTTAAAAGGGTTTTGGGGACTAATTGTGTGCTTTTTACTATATCAGGAAGCCTAGGTCAGAACAATTTTGCAGGTGGACAACAGCCACATTGTGTCGTGTCCCACTCCTCCACTGACGACCGGGTCAGGGAAATCCGAATCAGGCGTGCCTCTGCAGCTCTGCCAAAGTCCTAGCAAAGTTCTCAAGGCAGGCAGGAGACCAGAAAGTGACTTCAGCAAGATAAGGTAGACTTTGCCTGACTCAGAGAATGCCAGAAAGCAGATCCTTTATATAGGCCATGGGGTGTGGCTCCATGACTCAGCACTTATCCCGGCCTGCCCCTCCCTTCCTTCTGTTGACGCCGCCTATCAATTCTCCTGAAGCGAGGGTCACTCCAGTCTGCAGCTGTTGGTAATTGACCTTCCTCAGGCTCACATGCTGTGGGGGAGGGGGAGGGGTCTAGTTGCTCCTTTTGCCTGGGCATGGAGCCAGGGCTGAGGGCTGGAGGTGCTTCTTCTTCCTCAGCCTGTCTGGGCATGGAGCCAGGGCTGGGACCGGGAGGCATGCTAGGACATTCCTCAGCGTTCGGAAGCAGATAAGACGGGCCCGGCTGCGGGGAAAGCGGACGAGGCACAACACATTGGCATGAGCAGTGGGGACACAGGCCCACCGCTTGCAGAAACAGAGCATGCGGGAATGTGCAGGCGTGCTCTCCCCCACCACTTTCGTGGCCCTGGTTCCAAATGGCTCACAGCCCCAGTTGTGGGCCGTGGCCTGGGGGGGTTGGGGACAGTGGTGGGATTCAGCCAGTTCGCACCACTTCGGGAGAACCGGTTGTTACCTTTCTGAGCAGTTTGGTGAACTGGTTGTTGGAAAAAATCATTAGGGCAGAGAACCGGTTGTTAAATTATTTGAATTCCCACCACTGGTTGGGGACCCCTGCTGTAGACAATAGAAGGGCAGGAAGTAACCGGAGACCTATTGTGTTATTCCTTATGAATATATATGCGCGCATCATTTTCTCCTTTCTGAAATGTGTAAGGTGCATTTTATTGTCTGCAGGGGTGTGTCTCCCACTTTTCTTTCACAGGAGACACCCCCACCCAGGATGTACTGTCTAATAAATCACTGCAGTGAGCTTTGATTATTTGCTTTGGGTCCTTGTCAGGTGTGCCTCCTTTCAATACCCAAGAAAGAAAAACCCCCAACTCCATTGTTTGTAGAGATAGGTACTTTTACTGAGTATGAACTGAAAGCACACAAAATGAAAGCAAGCTCTGAGGTATTTGGCGTGGAAATTACATATAAGAAATATCCCTGAAGCCCTCCTCCCTTTGGTCGGGTCAGCCTTGTCCAATCCCCGTTCCCTTAAAGCAGCAGTTCTCAACCTGTGGGTCGCGACCCCGTTGGGGGTCGAATGACGATTTGCCAGGGGTCGCCTAAGACCATTGGAAATATGGGAAGTATACTTGCGAGTCGAAGAATCCACAAGCTAGCTGCAGGCTCTTCAAATCGCTAGCCGAATTCGGCTTCAGGCGCGATGAATTAAAAAAGAGAGAAATCTTTGCTCTGATGTCTCCCTCTCAAGCCAGCCGCAATCACTCCCAATCGCTAGCCTAATCTGGCTTCAGGCGCGATAAACTTAATAGGGGAGGAGTCTCCGCTTTAATGCCTCCGTCCTCAAGGCAATCGCAAGCAATTCAGATCGCTAGCCAATACGGCTTCAGGCGCGATAAATTCAAAACGAAAATAATTTTATGGTTGGGGTCGCCACATCATGGGGAATTGTATTAAAGGGGTCGCCATATCGTGGGGAATTGTATTAAAGGGGTCGCAGCACTAGAAAGGTTGAGAACCACTGCCTTAGAGGGACACATGGTGTGCATCCTCAGTTGGTCCCATCTCTCTGGTATATTTGGGCCGTTAACCTTGACTGTTATCAGTCCGCCTTCCAACTGCCGAGCAATGTTGAAGAAAGCCCTCTAATTCACTCCTTTACCCAGTATCTCCTCCAGCACTCTCCCCCCCCCCCATTACCATGACAGCCATAGCAAGCAGAGCAGTAAATGCATAAATCAGAAGACAGACTACCCAGAGTAGTAAAGTAATGAAGTTGTAGCTAGTGGAGGTTGACAGTCCTGCTTTTTGATTCTATGGGCATATTAGATCTAATAGAATAGAATAGAATAGAATAGAATTTTATTGGCCAAGTGTGATTGGACACACAAGGAATTTGTCTTGGTGCATATGCTCTCAGTGTACATAAAAGAAAAGATACCTTCATCAAGGTACAACATTTACAACACAAATGATGGTCAATATATCAATATAAATCATAAGGATTGCCAGCAACAAGTTATAGTCATACAGTCATAAGTGGAAAGAGATTGGTGATGGGAACTATGAAACGATTAATAGTAGTGCAGATTCAGTAAATAGTCTGACAGTGTTGAGGGAATTATTTGTTTAGCAGAGTGATGGCCTTCGGGAAAAAACTGTTCTTGTGTCTAGTTGTTCTGGTGTGCAGTGCTCTATAGCGTCGTTTTGAGGGTGGGAGTTGAAACAGTTTATGTCCAGGATGTGAGGGATCTGCAAATATTTTCACAGCCCTCTTCTTGATTCGTGCAGTATACAGGTCCTCAATGGAAGGCAGGTTGGTAGCAATTATTTTTTCTGCAGTTCTAATTATCCTCTGAAGTCTGTGTTTTTCTTGTTGGGTTGCAGAACCGAACCAGACAGTTATAGAGGTGCAAATGACAGACTCAATAATTCCTCTGTAGAATTGGATCAGCAGCTCCTTGGGCAGTTTGAGCTTACTGAGTTGGCGCAGAAAGAACATTCTTTGTTGTCCTTTTTTGATGATATTTTTGATGTTAGCTGTCCATTTGAGATCTTGCGATATGATAGAACCTATAAATTTGAAGGTTCCTACTGTTGATACTGTGTTGTCAAGTATTGTGAGAGATGGAAGTATGGAAGGGTTTCTCCTAAAGTCTACCACCATCTCTACGGTTTTGAGCGTGTTCAGTTCCAGATTGTTTTGGTTGCACCACAAGGCTAGTCGTTCAACCTCTCATCTATATGCGGATTCGTCATTGTCTCGAATGAGACCAATCACTGTTGTGTCATCTGCGAACTTCAGTAGCTTAACAGATGGATCATTGGAGATGCAGTCATTGGTATACAGAGAGAAGAGAAGTGGGGAGAGCACACAGCCTTGGGGGGCCCCTGTGCTAATTGTAATAGAGCCACACCAAGAGTCTCTCTCTTTTTTTGGTCCTTGGGCCTCTGCTTTAAAGTTTGCACCAAGTAAATTTGCACGTGATCAAGTTCTGGAAACTCACAGATGACTTTTAAAAATAAAACATAGTGCCGAATAGCATCTTCTTGCCCACATTCTGCAGATCTTCTAGAAATAGTCTCTCTCTCTCTTTTTTATTAATTGCATTTGATGGTGGGGGAAGAAGCAATTAAAGAAGTAAACAAAATGGTTAAATAAAGAAATGTATAATTTAAAGTGGTGTTGTGTTGCCCAGAGGTTCGGAGAAGAGAACTTGGCTTAGAATGCAGCTCGGAGACGTGAGAAAATGAACATTTTAGAGATTAAGCAGGCAAATTATTGGGAGCATTGTTGAAAATCATCTATACATTCAGAGCTGCACCTTGTCAACAATTCTGCCTTCCATATCATCCTCTTTTTTGATGTCCTCTTTATTTTATTTTTCCTGTTTTTCTCATCCTCTTCAAGGCAGCCAATGGGAGGACTCACTCAGGCTACAAAGCAACTTTTCAACAATATTGTCTGGTTGTCCCATTTTCATTATCAACCAGGGCTCATTAGTAGGAGCTGGGCTGGGAGTGAAAAGTGCTACATTATTTTTTGTCTTGTTTATTGTCAGATATATCGCCTGGCATGGTTGCAGGAGCTGAAAGGATCATAAGGATGATCTGGAAGAAAAAAAAATTGGACTGAGCTTTTAAAGTGCTCTAAAAATCCTAGCTGACATTTATAATATATGAATGATGGATCTTAAATTTCTGAAATGCGATGCAGTGTCATCGTTGGCTCAAACTATTTTAAAATTCGTGTTATGCTTTAAAAGTTTCCTTTTTCAATAATCCACACTGTAGAGTTAAATATAAGCAACTTGAAGGGAGCAACTATTTGAAGACCATCTAACATATGGGTGTTCAACCTTGCCAAATTTTTTTTTTTTTATTCAAAAAGTTTTTATTAGTCAAAAAAGGTTTATACAAATACATATCAGGTATGGTAAATTTTCATTTTTCTTATCTAAAATAAGAATTTTACTCAAATTTTTTAACACATACAACAGCCATAAGGCAAGCAGGTGACACGAAGTAGCTAAGTTTGCAAATTTTAAATACGTAATAAAGAAGAGTCAAGAATAAACAGAATATCGTACAAAAGAGAATAAGGAAAACCAACACAATCCCAAATATCTTTATCACTTCCTAGTTTTGGATCTCAGAACTCTGGGTTCAGCCTGACCCAACTCCAGGGCCGCAACAGCGGCAGCCGCTTCAGCCCCATGATCTATAACCTCCCCTTCTTCAATTCCTGGGTCATCTGATTCCAGGAAGGCTTTGTGTTCCTCCACATAGGCCGTAGCCTCCAATTGTACTAATTTTTTCGTAATGCCCTCCCGGAAAATCATCAATCCCTCTGGCATCAGCCATCTGAAGCCCACTCCTTCTGGTACAATTTGCTTGACAAAAATAATATTTCTTTCTTTTTCACGTACCTGTCTGGGAATCTGCCTCAGAATGGCTATCTCCCTGCCCCTGTAAATCAGTGCCCCACTCCTATGTTTTCTAAGAATTTCATCTCGTCTCTCTTCTCACAAATTTGACATGAACCTCTCTAGGAACTGCATGCGTGCATATTGCTAATTAACTCTATAAACTCGATCCACATCCCAATTCATGAAATCAACACCTCTCCCAAGAAATTCTCCCAACAATTTAGTCACAACATCTCTCAAGTCTTCTTGGTCCACTTCTTCCAAATTTTGAAACCTAAGGAAATAAGACATTTTATCCATCTGTAGTCCAAGCACAGCATTGCCTGTCGTCTCCTCTCTTTTCTGCACTGCCCGCATCTCACCCTCCAAACCTTCCACTTTCTGCTTGTTTTCTGCTGAAACTTGTTGAGTATCCTTTAAATCCTTTTGGATAGTCACAATTTCTGCTCTTATTTCATCCAATTTCTTGTCCATATTAGATAACTTTTCCAAAATTCTCCATCTCTCCAGCAGTTGGTCTCTGACCTTTGCCATTAAGGAGAAAAAATACAAAATCCTCAGGCAGGCACGGTATCCTTGTAATTTCCTCCGGATCCACCAGGGGGCACTCACAGGAGCAACGAGTCCAGAGTACAGTTAGTCAACCAGGAAGCCGAAGGGAAGTGATGTCATCAAAATTCTCATAGTGAAGGCGGAAGCTGGGCGCCACCACCGGTCCCCAGAAGGAGGGGCCTCAAACCTTCCCTCCTAAATTTCTCCATCACCTCTTCTCTCCAGAGCTCCACAAAACCGGTAATCTTCTTATTTTAAGTTCTCCTCTCTCCAGAATAACTCGTGCTCCTTCCAACCGCAGGGGAGAGAAAACCCCCCCGCACTCCGGAGCACTCCACTCACGTTTACCGATATTCCTTCCCTTCTCCTCCTCAATTCTTCTCCGTGCCCTGTTCACCACCAGGCTGCTGCAGTTATAAATCAATGCCCGGTGTCACGGGCACAGCGGCAAGCGGCGACCAAAATAATGGCCGCGGCCTGTGGCCTCCGAACCCCGCCGAGCCTAGGACGCGCCAGCATCGGTCCCCACAGTCCTGTATGTCGGCTGGGAGACCCCTGGCGAGCCGTCCGTGCGGCAGGTGTCCTTTTCGGAACACCTGGCCCCTGAGGGCCTCGGCGGCGGCCGGATTCGGGCGCTGGAGGCAGGAGAAACCTTCCAGACGTCCGTTGCCGCTGGATACCGGAAGTCGTCTCCCCAACCTTGCCAAATTTAAGGCCTGTGGACTTCAACTCCCAGAATTCCCCAACCATAACCAGCATAGGGGATATAAGACCTATGGACTTTTTTTTTTTTTTTTTATTGGCCAAGTGTGATTGGACACACAAGGAATTTGTCTTGGTGCATATGCTCTCAGTGTACATAAAAAAAAAAGATACGTTCTTCAAGGTACAACATTTACAACACAATTGATGGTCAATATATCAATATAAATCATAAGGATTGCCAGCAACAAGTTATAGTCATACAGTCATAAATGGAAAGAGATTGGTGATGGGAACTATGAGAAGATTAATAGTAGTGCAGATTCAGTAAATAGTTTGACAGTGTTGATGGAATTATTTGTTTAGCAGAGTGATGGCCTTCGGGAAAAAACTGTTCTTGTGTCTAGTTGTTCTGGTGTGCAGTGCTCTATAGCGTCGTTTTGAGGGTAGGAGTTGAAACAGTTTATGTCCTGGATGCGAGGGGTCTGTAAATATTTTCACGGCCCTCTTCTTGATTCGTGCAGTATACAGGTCCTCAATGGAAGGCAGGTTGGTAGCAATTATTTTTTCTGCAGTTCTAATGATCCTCTGAAGTCTGTGTTTTTCTTGTTGGGTTGCAGAACCGAACCAGACAGTTATAGAAGTGCAAATGACTTTAATATACTTCAACTCCCAGAATTCCCCAACCAGCATAGGGGATATAAGACCTATGGACTTCATCTCCGAGAATTCCCCCAGTCAGCATGGGGGAATTGAAAACCTGTGGACTGCAACTACTACAGTAATATTCTGGGAGTTGAAGTTCACAAGTCCTAAAGTTGCCAAGGTTGGACACCCTTGTTCTAAGGGAAGATGTTCCTCTGCCTTTCTAGAGGATGACTCAACAGGTGGCTGAATATTTTTCATTGTTCAGAAGAGGGGCTGGTTAGTTCTGCAGGCTTTAGGAGAGGCTGTGTGGCTTCCGGAAAGATGGGGAAAGCACTCATACCATTGAGTGAACAAGAGGAAGGATTGTTGTGGCCCGTCAGTGGCCAGCAGAGCTGGCAGCAGAGTCAGACAGTGAGGAGGTTGGGGAGAAACATGGGCCAGTCCTGGAAGCTGGGGAAAGCTTGAACAAGGGCTCTGCATCGGAGGCAGAGAGGGAACTAGATAACAGTAAGGCAGAGGCTGGAGCCTGTTCCCAGTGTGCGCATGCACAGAGCTTCCAGAAGACAAGAACAACTAAGAACGCAGGGTCGACTTGTGAGTAAAGCCACAACTTGGAGGTGATTGGCCCCTCCCATAGGAAACAAAAGAGGAGCGAACGGGGAGGGGGCTTTTGCAGGAAACAATTCATTTGTTCCGTGACTCTGAGAGACTCTGTGCCAAGTTTTGCCTTGTACTGTGCTTGGAAACTAGTTATCTGGCAGCTTTCCAAGCGAGATGAGGTCTGTGTTGATAAATATTCCTCTGAAAGACTGTTTGCCAAGCCTTGCTGACTGGGAATGAAAGGAATTCACAGTCGGGTAAATAAAAGGGGTTTTACCAAGACCAAGACTCTGCTTCCTGCTTTTTAAGGGAGACTAGCTCAAAACAAGGATAAGATCTCACAATAGATACAGCCTGGCCGCTGACTGTATTCTTGGTAAGCTGCGTAAGAACAGTATCTCTGGATCTTCCTCCTCTGAAGAACTTTAGAGAGGGCAAAATAAGTGACCATCTCACCTTCCCAGCTTTCTGCCTTCCACATGTGCTGAGTTGTGGCGCCTGGGACCTGTTGATTGTTGCCCTAGCACATCTGAAATTCATCTCATGGAGAAAACCCATGGTAACCTCTAACCACGAGGGATGTGTTGCGAACCTTTGGGGCAGAGGTTCCATGGAGCAAGTTGGCTTTGGACCGTCAAACATCTTGGAGAATTTTTTTCCTTTGAAGATGTTTTGCTTCTCATCCAAGAAGCTTCTTCAGCTCTGACAGGACAGCGGTGAATGGAAGGATTTATATTCCTTGCAGACCAGCTGGTCATTTGCATCCTTTTAGAGGGTCCTTGAAGCACTTGGGGGTTTATCTGTGTGTTGTGTCTGCACCCCCCAAGCTGGCCGTCCTGACAGAAAGTGACTTGGAGCCGGGCCTCCTGCCAGAAGGTGACTTGGAAAGTGAGGGGGAAGGGCTGTCAGGACTTTCCATGGGAGCACCGGCTTCCCTGGTTCAGCTCCAGGAGCCAGAGGCAGGCCAGGTGGAAGAGATAATGAGGCCTCCGTCCCCTGACTCTTCCCCCCCCCAGGCCACGCCTTCAAATCCAGCTGATGGCAATCAGGCTTGGTTGGACCCTAGGTTTCGAAGGCAGGAGAGGAGGGAACAACAGAAGCAGGAGTGGGGCAGACCTAGGAAGTGCTGAGTCATGGAGCCACACCCCACAGGATATAAAACCAGTGAGAGCCGCTATGCCTCTTCGTAGCAGGCAAATCAACTGCTTTGACTTATCGGCGTCGAGGGAGATAACAGAGACACTTGGCAGACGCTCACTATTTTGCTGCCAGAGCTGATAGTGCCGGCTAATTAAGCCATCGCTAGGACGGAGGCGAGGGAGGACAGAACACTGTGTCCTCAGAGTCTCCTGAGTGGTGCTCTTGGTTCCTGTAGTCTGCCATTTTTTCCTCTGGAAATCCATTCCTACTCCCACACCATTCAAAGGGTGTCCATTTGTATAGCTGAAAGTCTGTAGAGATTCTCAGTCATCCAGGTCATGGTTGTCCCAAAGGTGCTTTTTTTTCAGGAGGCAACTGGACTTTTGTTTTTTTCCCTTGAAGACCTTTTGCTTCTCATCCAAAAACCTTCTTCAACTCTGACAGTTGCCTCCTGAAAAAGCATCTTGGGGACAACCATGACCTGGATGACTGAAAATCTCTACAGAATCTTGGAGAGAAAGAGCAGGTGGCCGATGGAAGTCTGACCAAGGTAAGGAGAACGTTACCATGGATGGCATGAGGTGGCTGGCATCCAGGAGTTATAAGCAAGGAACAAACATCTAGGGGTGCTAGAGATTTGGACAATAGTCCAGAAGTAAACAGAGACTCAAATTGTATATGCTAAGAACCAGCAAAGCAATATTTGCGGTATGGCCAGCAGCCACATTCTGTAATTTAATTTTTGCTTTTAGTTCTTGCAGTAAGACTTTGCAGTGTTGGCGGGGTGTGTGTGTGTGTACAACAAATAGGTTTGAAGGAGGCTGCATGTGTATTACAGCCGTATATGAATTAAGCATCACCTCCCCTCCCCCCCCCTCTCTCGGCTTCAAATCTATTTATTCCCACACCCAAGCCCACATCTCCCTACATTTGCTTGTTGATTGCACTAATATTTCATTCGGGTTCAAATTTTCTCCTGCGCTTCGGAGAAGCGGGGAAATCTCCTCTAAGGCGGCCGCGTTATTTGCGGTAAACTGAACAAGCCACTTTAGAAAATGACTCGGCTCCCTGATTAATTGGAAGTCCAGGCTTAATCAATCAAAAGGGTTTATTTAATGTTTGTGAAAAACCGAATTCCTTGGTTCAACGCCTGTAGTTTGGCGATCCAGCAGAAGCTCTTGTTTTGTACCGAGCCAATGCAGTTGTTTCCAATTATTATTTGGGTTCACACACTATACTAAGCTGTAACATCCCTTTTTAAAAAAAAAAAAAAAGATTTGGCTTACGGTGGTGTGTGAATCCAGCCATGGCAGTTGTTAATTAAAGATGATGGCTTAACACTTCATGCAAATTTAGCCACTTGGGTTTTATTTCGTGACTCGCCGGGAAGCAAACCGTCTTGCTTGTGCAAAGCATCAATCAGGTCTTACCAGTGGCGAAATGTAAAATGTGTTGCTGTTGGTTCTGTGGGCGTGGCTTGGTGGGCGTGGCTTGGTGGGCATGGGGGTCATGTGACTGGGTAGGTGTGGCCTTTTTTTTTACATTTTTAAAGCATTTTTATTCTTATTCTCCCGAACCGGTAGTTAAAAAAATGCTTTAAAAAGGTTTTTTAAAAAAGGTTCTGATGATCATAGCTATACCGCACGATCATTGGAACTTTTTTTTTTATTTTTTTAAAGCATTTTTTTAATTACTGGTTCAGGCGAATAGGTAGTAAAAAATGCTTTAAAAAAGTAAAAAAAAGATTCCAACGATCACACGGTACAGCTATGATCATCAGAATCTTTTTTTTTTTTTTACTTTTTAAAGCATTTTTTTTTTTACTACTGCTTCACCTGAACTGATAGTTTTTATCACTACCGGTTCGCCTGAACCGGAGCGAACCAGTAACATTTCACCCCTGGGTCCTACCCTCTCTGAAGAATGGGTCACTCCTGAAACTCTTCCCAGCTTTCGGACTCATGTTGGAGCCCATCCTCAGGGAACTTCTCTCTCACCAGAATGCAAGAGATTCTCAGTCATCCGGGTCATGGTTTTCCCAAAGGTGCTGTTGCAAAAGCCAACCGGACTTTGTTTTTCCTTAAAGATGTTTTACTCCTCATCCAAAAAGCTTCTTCAGTAGTGCATGCATAGGACAGCCCTGGAAAGAGAGAAGTTCCCTGAGGATGGGCTCCAGCATGAGTCTGAAAACTCGGAAGACTAAACCTCTGGCCCCTGGTGACCGACCAAGATTGGATTCTGCAATATGATAGCAATAGCAGTAGCACTTATATACCACTTCACAGTGTTTTACAGCCCTCTCTAAGTGGTTTACAGAGTCAGCCTATTGCCCCCAACAATCTGGGTCCCCATTTTACCCACCTCAGAAGGATGGAAGGATGAGTCCAACCTTGAGCTGGTGAGGATTGAACTGCTGGCAGTTGGCAGAATTTGCCTGCAATACTGCATTCTAGCCACTGCTCCAACAAGCAAGGAAGGGAGGGAGGGGAGAGAGAGAGAGAGAGAGAGAGAGAGAGAGAGAGAGAGAGATGAAGGAAGGAAGGAAGGAAGGAAGGAAGGAAGGAAGGAAGGAAGGAAGGAAGGAAGGAAGGAAGGAAGGAAGGAAGGAAGGAAGGACTAGCAATAGCACTTGACTTTACTGTGCTTCACAGCCCTCTCTAAGCAGTTTACAGAGTCAGCCTATTGTCCCCAACAATCTGGGTCCTCATTTTACCCACCTCAGAAGTATGGAAGCCTGAGCCAACCTTGAACCTGGTGAGATTTGAATCACCAAATTGCAGGCAGCCAGCAGGCAGCAGAATTAGCTGCAGTACTGCATTCTAACCACTGCACCCCCATGGCTCCCACATCCCATTACCCTAGGAGACGTCTATTTGCTTTCCTTCATGACTCTATCCACCTTTATGCCGGCCACGCTTTCTTTCTGGCTTTCCCAGCATTCCATGCTTATAAAGAAAGGTAGATAATATATCCAAATATAATGATCTGAGTCTGGACAGCCGTGATCATGCTTGCTGTGAATTCCAAACATTGCAATCAATAAACCTCCTTGAGGTTCAAGCTTCATATTCTTAAGCAGTTCTTTCTTTTCTAATCTAGGGAGGGCCCGTTCCTCAACCAGGGGTCTTCTAGTGGGGAGGGGGGCAGTGGTGATATTCAATTTTTTCCCTACCGGTTCTGTGGGTGTGGCTTGGTGCTGGTGGTGGTGTCCTGTGACTGAGTGGGCATGGCCAACTCGATGTCACTCACAGCCACACCCACTCAGTCCCATGACCCACCACCACAAGCCACACCCACAGAACCCGGTAGGAAAAAATGTGTGTATGAGCACCAGAAGGGCTTATAGCAGCCCTCAGTTCTCAACCTGTGGGTCGGGACCCCGTTGGGGGTCGAATGACGATTTGCCAGGGGTTGCCTAAAATCATCGGGAAATATGGGAAGTATACTTGCGAGTCGAAGAATCGCGCTCCAATGGTTGACTTCACAAGCCATCTGCAGGCTCTTCAAATCACTAGCCGAATTCGGCTTCAGGCGCGATGAATTAAAAAAGAGAGAAATCTTTGCTCTGATGTCTCCCTCTCAAGCCAGCTGCAATCACTCTAATCTGGCTTCAGGCGCGATAAACTTAATAGGGGAGGAGTCTCCGCTTTAATGCCTCCGTCCTCAAGGCAATCGCAAGCAGTTCAGATCGCTAGCCAATACGGCTTCAGGCGCGATAAATTCAAAACGAAAATAATTTTGCGGTTGGGGGTCGCCACATCGTGGGGAATTGTATTAAAGAGGTCGCAGCACTATAAAGGTTGAGAACCACTGGCTTATAGTGAGTGCTGTGGCAGAGAGAATCTGAACTTTTCTCCCTCCATTCACAGCTGGGATGATGGTCCCCCCCTCGCCCCCTCCCTCTTGGGGACTACCTTAAAGGGACAGGCTATAGCAGCTCCGTTGTGAAAGCGGGAGAAAAGATCAGATTCTCTCTGTTGCAGCACCTAACATTGAATGGGTCAAATGGTCAGAAGGGGCGAATGAGCAACCAGGCGGGAGTGGGAAGGGCCAACCGGGGGTGGGGGTGTTTACCGGTTCGGCGAACTAATTCAAATCGTCCCTACCGGTTTGCCCAAGCCGGTCCAAACCAGTCAAATTTCACTGCATCGTCCTCATTTTTGTAAATATTTTACCTAAAATCTCCTCCCTAGGTGCAAATGTTCCTTGGAAATGCACAGCTTCAAACTTCTACCCATCCAAACAAACAAACAAGCAAGCAAACAAACAAACAAACAAAAAATAGCTTGAGGGGACAGGCTGGAAAAGAAACAAAAATGAAGGCATCAAGCCAGCTTTCACTGCGTGCTTTTTGTTTTTGCTGCTGTGAGAAAGCCACAGGCTGCTTTTAGGTGGTTTTGTGTCATTTCAATGAAAAGCAAAGCATTACAGGCCGCCCTGTTGATTTCCCCCGTGTGAAGTCATCATTAGCAAGAATAGGAGCAATCATAATGCGCTACCAACGTTAGCCGATACTTTTTTTTATAAAACATGAGAGATGGAGGAAGTAGAATATTTGAAGAGCCACAGGACGTTTGGCTTGCTTGTGGGAAAATGTGCCATTTCTGGGCAAAGAGGGAGGGACCCTGCTCCCCCCCATTCCCTAATTTTAGACCAAGCAAAGCAGTTTGTGTATCAAGGCACTGATAGATAGCAAAAGGGATGGAAGCTACCCATGTGGTTCTAGTTTGATATTTGAGGGGATGCCACAAAGAAGAGGGGGGACAACCTATTCTCCAAAGCACCTGAGGGCAGGACAAGAAGCGATGGATGGAAACTAATCAAGGAGAGCAGCAACCGAGAACTAAAGAGGAATTTCTTAATGGTGAGAACATTAAACCAGTGGAACGGCTTTCCTCCAGAAGTTGTGTGCACTCCATTACTGGAGGCTTTTAAGAAGAGACTGGACAGTCACTTGTCCGAAATGGAATAGGGTTTCCTGCTTGTTCAGGGGATTGGACTAGAATGTTGTGACCGAGGCTCAAGTAGTGATTACTAAACACAATTCAGTCCTCAACAAACTTATTTTTATTTTATTTTATTTTATAATTCAAAATTAATTTTTTTTATTAAAACAGCTGAGAATTAATTCATTCTCAGCTTAGTTCAAAACAAAATTCTTAATAACCATGTTCCTCAACCTTATCATCAACCTTTGATGTCTTTGGCAACCTGCCAAAGGCTTTTCTTGGCAAAACCCCCCACAAAGTTCAAGAGACACTGACAAGAAGCACAGAAATCAATGTTGCTTTTCTACAAAGAACCCAACAGCTTGTTGCTGCTCTTTTAAGCCTTATGGGAGTGGCCAATCATCTTCTGGCTTTACTCCTGAGTTTTCCTTTTTTCTTCAGCTGCTCTTGCCTTCTGGCAGCTCTTCATATGCATGCACTAGGAACAGGCTCCTCCTGTTCCTCTGCCTCTCTGCTGTCTGCCTCTGGAGGCTCCGAAGTCCACGCATCACTCTCAGATGGCCCTGGCCCCATCTCTGCCTCCGATGCAGAGCCCTCGTCCGAGCCTTCCCCTGACTCCAGGACTGGCCCATGGTCCTCCCCAGCCTCCTCACTGTCCGACTCCATTGCCAGGTCTGCAGGCTGCTGGTGGACCACAACATAGAAGGCCTCCAAGGCACCTTCCAACTCTGTCCTGACATCACCCAATTCTGGATTTGTTTGTTTATTTATTCATTGGATTTAGAAAATGCCCATCTCACTCACTGAGCGACTCTGGGCAGTGTGCAATTAAGAACATAGAAACCTAAAATCCATAGAGTTCAATCCTAGGCAGCGACAGATGTTTTTGTCGTGTCCCACTCCTCTGCTGATGGCCGGGTCAGGGAAATCCGAATCAGGCGTGCCTCTGCAGCTCTGCCAAAGTCCTAGCAAAGTTCTCAAGGCAGGCAGGAGACCAGAAAGTGACTTCAGCAAGATAAGGTAGACTTTGCCTGATTCAGAGACTGCCAGAAAGCAGATCCTTTATATAGGCCATGGGGTGTGGCTCCATGACTCAGCACTTATCCAGGCCTGCCCCTCCCTTCCTTCTGTCGCCGCCGCCTATCAATTCTCCTGAAGCGAGGGTCACTCCAGTCTGCAGCTGTTGGCAATTGACCTTCCTCAGGCTCACATGCTGTGGGGGAGGGGGAGGGGTCTAGTTGCTCCGTTTGCCTGGGCATGGAGCCAGAGCTGGGGGCTGGAGGTACTTCTTCCTCCTCAGCCTGTCTGGGCATGGAGCCAGGGCTGGGGCTGGGAGGCATACTAGGACATTCCTCAGCGTTCGGAAGCAGATAAGAAGGCCCCGGCTGTGGTGAAAGCGGACGAGACACAACAGTTTTTCCTATCAGGGCACAAAGAAAAAATATCTGCTGTGAACTTCCATGTAGGTGTCAGGAAGGGCATCCGGCCAGTAATCGCTCAGCTCCATTCATTTGTCTCGACTCCACCCCGATAAAAGGGATTACAGGGTCGTAAAAAGAGTAAAAAAATGAAAGTACGCATTTCCCTATTTCAGTTATCTTCAATATATATCTTTTCTACGGGTCGTCATATCGCTTAGGCATTTTTCATGGACTTATTTTCCCCCCTCCAAATTCCTTCTTGCAATGTGTGTACACGCATTTGTACACAATCTTTGAGCCAAGCATTTAAGCTTTGCAAAAATTTGGAGAAACGGGTGACATGAAGGATTTCTGTGTTCAGATCTGTCTATTCTCCTTACAAATTGTAAATTGGATTGGTTTTTCAGAAAGGAATTGCGGGGGGGGGGAGGGAGGGGAGAAGAAACCATTGGCCTCGTCTTTCATCTATTAAAAAGGATACGGTCGCTCCGCAAAAAAGGTTGAGCGAAAAGGCTTAACAAGAATCTCAATATAAAAGACAACATCTCGTGGACATTTCCCCCCCTCCCCTCTCCTCCCCTCCCCTCGAAACCTCATTTATAAAATCAGCCTTTAGACCAAAATCATGTTATCTGCCTTTGGAGCAGCATGTGATGAAATTCTGAATGAACCTCAAGGCAATTTTTTTAATATTTTTATAGTTTACATATCTGTCTAGACATAGCAATTGCAGCCAGCAGTGAAGAACAGATGCTATTTGTTTTGTTTTTATTTTTTAAATGAGATAATAAAAGACCCTTCAGTTGCTGTTATTCACGCTGTAGCGTCAACGCCTTTATTGCTGGTGGACCAGCGTACACTGCAGATATTGATTTTTAATTTTTTTTTGCTTGTGTGTTTGGAATCAACAAGTCTTGACAACTTCTGCATACCGTATCAGTTGTGAGATGTTCTCCCCTCTTTGTCTGTTGTCCACAACTTGCTTGCCAAGTAATTTAGGAAAACAGAAATCTCCCAGGCTGGCTGGTTCAGACATACTTCCCATCTTCTGTTGTCTTAACTGTGGTTTGTTGGAAAAGTCAACATTGGCTGGGGGGGGGGGTTTCACTCATACTAAATTATAAACTTGTGAATTGAAAACCCAAATCACAGCTGAGTTCTTGCTAAGAGCCAGTTTGGTCTAGTGGGCTAGTGGTTAAGGCACCAGGCTAGAAACCAAGATCAGGAATTCTAGTCCCATGTAAGGCATGAAAGCCAGTTGAGTGACTTTGGAGCAATCACCAGGAGACAGTGAGTTCTAGTATCACCTTAGCCACAAAAGCTGACTGGGTGACTTCAAACCAATCACCAGGAGACAGTGAGTTCTAGTCTCACCTTAGTTATGAAAACCAATTGGGTGACTTCAGACCAATCACCAGGAGACAGTGAGTTCTAGTTCCACCTTAGTTATGAAAAGCAGTTGAGTGACTTTGGACCAATCACCAGGAAACAGTGAGTTCTAGTTCCATCTTAGCCACAAAAGCTGGCTGGGCAACTTTTGGCCAGGAGATGGTGGCTGGGTGATTTTGGGTCAAACATCAGGAGATGGTGAGTTCTAGCCCAGCTTTAGCTATGAAAGCTGACTGGGTGACTTCAGACCAATCACCAGGAGACAGTGAGTTCTAGTCGCACCTTAGTTATGAAAGCCAGTTGGGCAACTTTTGGCCAATCACCAGGAGATGGTGAGTTTTAGCCCTGCCTTAGCTATGAAAGCTGGGTGGGTGACTTTGGGCCACTCACCAGGAGACAGTGAATTCTAGTCCCATCTTAGGCATGAAAGCAGTTAAGTGAGTCTGAGCCAATCAATCACCAGAAGGCTGTGAGTTCTAGTCCCACCTTAAGCATGAAAGCCAGCTAGGTGAGTTTGAGATAATCGCCAGGAGACTGGGAGTTCTAGTCCCACTTTTGGCATGAAAGCTGAATGAGTGAGTTTTAGTCAATCGCCAAAAGACTGTTCAAGAGACTTAGCCCCTGGAAACCCTGATTTAATCCAAGACGTTGAAGCCAGTGATTCTCCCAAGTCTGGTTTTCTCAGAATTTTTGCCAGGCAAGGAAGGTGACTAGGATTGGATTTGGTATATTTGAAGCAATGATTAGGCGCCAGGGTGCATGTTAAGGTAATTCAGCTCCACGGGTGGATTGATTATATTCAAAATAAGTATCAGATTAAAAAATATCAATTAGTTTTTGAGTGAAGTTAGGAATTGCTATGTATTAGTTTAAGAAAGAAGGGAATTGATAGTGTGATGGTGTGAAATGGAATATGTTTTATGTTATATTTTAGATTATGTTTGTTAGTTACAATACCCTGTATTCTGTTCTGGGAAGTCTCGGGGAATGAGGGGAAGGGAAGACTATAAATTGATTGGTTGCCATTGTACAGGAATAATGGTAGAATTAAACAAGTTGGAATGGTGTAAAGTCGGGACTGCTCGGCAAACACTCCCGAAGGGAAAGGGTAAGGAAAGAGGAGTAAAGAAGGAAGAAAGTAGGTAGGCAGGTGGGTAGGGAGGAAAGAAGGGAGGGAGAAGAAAGGATAGGAGGAGGAGAAGAAGGAGAAGATAGAGGGTTAGAAAGGATGGTAGTGAGAAGTGGGAAAGAGGAGGGGAAGTAGGAAAGCGAGGAGAAGGTGGTGGGGAAAGTTTAAGAAGGATGAGAAGGGAAGAAAGGATTAAGGGGGGGAGTGGCAGTCGAGCAGCCCTGATTGAGTATAATTTGAGTATAGGACTGATTGTTGGATAAGTGATTGTATTGTACACTGGTCAAATTGTGGGAATTATTATGGAAAATAAAAAAAATTTTGCTCTAAAAAAAAAAAAAAGGTAATTCAGCTCCATGGGAGTAGACCGGCGAAAGTCAAGCTTAGCTTTCAAGCAATTGGGAGCCTATCTTTGTAGACCCAATCAAAGCCAAGTCCTCCTTGGATGCAAGGCACGAGGGCATCTTTGTAATGTGCCAGGATGCCTTTAAAAGAAGGCGGAGGCAAAGATGTCCATCTACTCTTACAATCCATGCCAGGATCAAGATCTTTTCAAATAAGCAATATATATTCAGGGCTGTAATTAAATACATGCAGGAAATAAAACTGCCGGCATTATACCTGCCTGGGAGCAGATTATTTCTTTGCAAACAGCCAGAAGCACACGGATCAGTCAGATAATGGCCGAGACCCGGCCTTCATTGGGAAATGAATCGCCAGGGACATCAATATGCAAAATAAAGGTGAACAAGTTAAACAGGTACCAGAAATGGGCATCTCTCCACACAGCCGGTTCCGTTTCCAAGGCATGCAACTGGAATCTTTGCATGAGGCTAAAAGCTTTTCCAGGGCCCAGGAAATCCCTCAGCCTGCCTTTAACCCTTCAAGGAATTCAAGAGAATATTTCTTCCTCCTATTTTCCCCCTGTATGGTGGGTCAGGCTGGGAGAGAGTGACCGGCCAAAAGTCACCCAGCTGGCTTTCATGCCTATGGTGGAACTAGAACTCACAGTCTTCTGGTGATTGACTTGAAGTTACTCAGCCAACTTTCATGCCTAAGACAAAACTACAACTCACAGTCTCCTGGTGATTGATCCAAAGTCACCCAGTCAACTTTCATGCTTAAGGCGGGACTAGAACTCACAGACTCCTGATGAGTGGCCCAAAGTCATTCATCCAGCTTTCATGCCTAAAATGGGACTAGAACGCTCCATCTCCGGGTGGTTGGCTCAAAATCTTCAGCCAGCTTTCATGCCTAAGATGGGACTAGAACTCCCCATCTCCGGGTGGTTGGCTCAAGTCTTCAGCCAGCTTTCATGCCTAAGATGGGACTAGAACTCCCCATCTCCGGGTGATTGACTCAAAGTCTTCAGCCAGCTTTCATGCCTAAAATGGGACTAGAACTCCCCATCTCCGGGTGGTTGGCTCAAAGTCTTCAGCCAGCTTTCATGCCTAAAGTGGGACTAGAACTCCCCATCTCCGGGTGATTGGCTCAAAGTCTTCAGCCAGCTTTCATGCCTAAGGTGGGACTAGAATTCCCCATCTCTGGGTGATTGATTCAAAGTCACCCAGCTTTGCAAAGCTTCCCCCTCCCCCCATTCATTGCATATATACCCTGTTTCCCCCAAAATAAGACCCAACTGGAAAATAAGCCCTAATGTGATTTTTCAGGATGCTGGTAATATAAGCCCTGCCCCTAAAATAAACCCCAATTAAGATCATCAGCCTGACAGACGCAATTAGTACTGTATTTCCCTGAAAATAAGTCCTAACCAGAAAATAAGCCCTAATGCAACTTTTGGAGCAAAAAATAATATAAGACCCGGTCTTATTTTTGTGGAAACATGGTACTCCTATCTTTATTTTGAGACGGTCAAGTCATTTCACAGGGAGAGTGGTGGGTTGTCTTGCTACTTTTATCTCCCTCGGAGGTAAATTGGACTGACAGAGAAAGAGAAAGTATAAATCTCCTGAGAATTTTAGAATCAAGCAGAGATTTCTCCTGTGGTCTTCCTTCTCTCTCTCTTTCTATTTCTCTTTCTCTCTCTCTTTCTATTTCTCTCTCTCTTTCTTTTTTTCTCTCTCTCTTTCTTTCTCCCTCTCTCCCTCTCTCCCTCTCCCTCTCTTTTCCTCTTTCTTTCTCCCTCTCTTTCTTTCTCTCTCTCTCTCTCTCTCTTTCTCTCTCTCTTTCTCTCTTTCTCTCCCTCTCTCTGTCCCACTCTTTCTTTCTTTCTTTCTCTCTCTCTCTCTCTTTCTCTTTCTCTTTCTTTCTCTCTCTCTCTTTCTCCTCTCTCCTCTCTCCTCTCCCTCTCTTTTCCTCTTTCTTTCTCCCTCTCTTTCTTTCTCTCTCTCTCTCTCTATTTCTCTCTCTCTTTCTCTCTTTCTCTCCCTCTCTCTCTCTCGCTCTCTCTTTCTTTCTTTCTCTCTCTCTTTCTTTCTCTCTCTCTTTCTTTCTCCCTCTCCCCCTTTCTCTTTTCCTCTCTTTCTTTCTCCCTCTCCCTCTCCTTCTCTCTTTCTATTTCTCTCTCTCTTTCTCCCTCTTTCTCTCTCTTTCTTTCTCTTTCTCGTTCTCTTTCTCTTTCTCCTCCCTCAATATGGGACTTTCAATATCAAAATATCTACTTCGCTTCTGTTCCTTTCCTCACAACTACCTTCCCCTCCCCCCTCTCTCTACTCATCCTATTTTTCCCAGGAGATTCTGGCTCGTCTGAGATAAGCTAGCTCTTTATAAGTATGGCTGACTAATTCCTTGTTGGATTTTAACCTTGGCTTTCCTCTTGGAGGGTTGTACAAACCTGAAAACTTCCTGATCAGATTTCAGAAGCTTTTGATCCATGGGGACAGCCAACTGGTTGGACTGGAGGGGGGCAGGACTCCCAAAATCCCAACTCTGACCCAGTTTTTTGCCCAACCAGGTTAATCTAGTTTGGCAGGGTGATTTCTCTGCGTACACGAACAGATGTTTTACCACGGTTCCTTACTTAATAATAGTAGCCAAATTATGCAAATCGTTGTTCATTGCAAGAAGCGGAGTTAAGCAGTTCATGCTTGTATATTATTATGCCCTATCATAATGAGTTTTCCTTGGGGTTCCATCAACTTAATGATTGTGGTTTGTCAACTGTGCTTTATGGGATAGTTTTGTACAGGGATCCAGCCATCGGGTCTATTTCAAAAAACCGCGTTGGAAACAAACCGTAATGTCATAGGGAAATCTCACCTCGTCATCAAATGATGAGAAGGCAGTGGCTTGAAATGCAGGACAGAAAAATTAGATAATTTCTGGCTACTGACCAAAAATCTACCTAGAACTAAGGAGGAATTTCCTGACTGTCAGAACAATTAACCAGTGGAACAACTTGCCTCCAGAAATTGTGAATGCTCCAACTCTGGAAGTTTTTAAGAAGATGTTGGATGACCATTTGTCTGAAGTAGTGTAGGGTTTCCTGCCTAAGCAGGGGGTTGGAATAGAAGACCACCAAGGTCCCTTCCAACTTTATTATTCTATTCTATTCTTCTTTCTGCCAGGAATTTATTTATTTATTTATTTATTTTTTCAGATTTATATACCGCCCTATCTCCCTAGGGACTCAGGGCGGTTCACAGGCAATTAAAAACAAACATATAAATACAATTTAAAATCAGACATAAAAAACTTATTCAATAGCCAGATTAATAAAAAACAATATAAATACTAAGAACCCCATTAAAACCAATAAATTTAAAAAACTAACCCAGCCCCGCGCAAATAAATAGGTGTGTTTTGAGCTCGCGACGAAAGGTTCAATTGCCAAGTATGAGCTGAGAATATCAGATGAACTTAAGGAATGTCCAGGAATGGTGTTGTAGATAGTCCTTGACTTACAAAAGTTTGTTTAGTGACCGTTCAAAGTTATAATGGCATTGAAAAAACTGACTTATAACCCTTGTTCACTCGTAATGGCTACTGCTTCCTCCCATGGTTACATGATCAAAATTCAGATGCTTATCAACCGACTCATATTTATGACGGTTGCATGTGCGATCCCCTTTTGCAACTTTCTGGCAAGCAGTCCATGGGCGAAGCCAGATTCACTTAACAACCGTGTGACTAACTCAACGACTGCAGTGATTCACTTAACAACGATGGCAAGAAAGGCCATAAAATGGGGCAAAGCTCACATAACAACAGAAATTTTGGGCTCAGCTGCAGTCATAACTCGAGGACTACCCTTGGCTATCCGGATCCTCAAAATAAAATGCTACTTAGGAAATGAACCACGATAAATATACTAATTGTTTTAAAAAAAATTTTTTAAAGGCTGCAACAAGTCGGGAAAATTAGAGATTTGAGTGAATTTTCACAGGGAAGTTTGTTTAATCTTACAACATGAGCAGTGTGAAAAACACAAGTCCTGGGTGTGTGACTTGATGGGGAGTGTTTAACATCCATCTGAGAGACTGTTTTAAAGTTGGCAAATATCTGATTCCCCACCCACCTGCCCCGATGAATTGTAAACATTCAGTTTTGAGTTCAGAGTTTGGATCGGCACACTGAGTAGGAAGCGTTTAGCTTGAAAGTAGACATTTTTAGTCTTGCCAACTTTTCTGAACTGTTGCGATTTTGGCAGATAATCAGATTTGCAAGCTTCAGAAATTGCTGAACACTGTCAAATATTGATATAGTTGCTAGTTGGTTTTCTGTTTATTTATTAACTGCATTTTCCTCAATAACATTTGGCTCGTGGGTTCCTTATGGGAATTTAGAAGAGGACAATTATTTGTTTTAGTAGATTATCAGATAGTTTTGCATGATACTGGGAACCGAAAAGATCCTGAAATTCATGTTTTGAATACTTTCACTTCTTCTGAACCAGTGGTCACCAACTGGTGGTCCGTGACAAAATTTTGGTGGTCTGCAGAACAATTATTTGCATTTTTTATATTGCATTCTCTGTTGTCCCCTTCTTCTTTTGTCCTCAATCTTTCCCAGCATTAGGCTCTTCTCGAGTGAGTCCTTCCTTCTCATTAGGTGGCCAAAGGATTTGAGTTTCCTCTTCAGGATCTGGCCTTCTAAAGAGCAGTCAGAGTTGATCTCCTCTAGGACTGACCGGTTGGATCGCCTTGCAGTCCAAGGGACTCGCAGGAGTCTTCTCCAGCACCAGAGTTCAAAGGCCTCAGTTCTTTGGC
The DNA here is from genome assembly GCF_028640845.1 of Ahaetulla prasina. NCBI lineage: Eukaryota > Metazoa > Chordata > Lepidosauria > Squamata > Colubridae > Ahaetulla > Ahaetulla prasina. The sequence continues at coordinate 13,052,288 of NC_080547.1, forward strand.
GTTCAGCCTTTCTTATGGTCCAATTTTCACAGCCATACATTGCAACTGGAAAAACCAGAGCCTTGACTATCCCCACTATACTGAAGCAGTAGGCGTGAGCTTAAATGGACTCCCGAGGATGGTAGAGGATAGGAAGGCCTGGAGGAATGTTGTCCATGGGGTCGTGATGGGTTGGACACGACTTTGCAACTAACAACAACAATATTGCATTAAATTAAGGGTCCACAAACTACAGCCCCTGGGACGGATATGTGCAATGAACGTTTGTGTTGCTACAGAGAGTCTCCCCCTTTGGGGTCCTTTTGTGTGGGTCGGAGGGGGGCAGAAATTCCAACTTGGGGTCTGTTTCAGCCTCCTGGTGTGGGGCTTTGGGTGAAGGCTGGAGGGAAGCCCTACTGGTGGCAAAGAAGCGGAGGGCCGTCTTCCAGTGGGATTGCATCATGTCCTGGAACTGACTGAACATCTCAGTCCTCTGAGCCTCCAGGTGCCGGTACCGGGCCTTGCACTCCTGCAGGTCTTTCCTCTGCTTGGAAAGCCTATGCTCCTAGTCCTCAGTGAGGTGCTTCTGCTGAGCCTCCTTCTTGGTTGGATCCAATTTGAATTGAGCTGTTTTGCCAACTCTTTCTCGTGGGGGCTGCTTAGCTCCAACAACTGCTTCCTGTTGCCCTAAGGAGCCTGGCAGACAGGCGAGGCGTGGCTGGGAGGAGAGGGGATGGTAGAGGTGCCCCTCAATGCAAGTGACACCAAGTTGGCCATGCCTACCCAGTCACATGACCACCTAGCCATGCCCACCCAGCCAGTCATTAGGCAGATTGTATTAGTAGTCCGCGGGATTTAAAATTTAGTGATCCCTGAGGTCCGAAAAGTTGGGGATCCCTGTTCTGAACTATACTAAATGTGTGGAGATTTTTTTTAAAAAAAAAATTCTGATAAAGCTGTACCAAAGAAAGCACATTTTTTGAATCAGCCTGGCCCAATATTCTTGCAGCAATTCAGTTTCTTCCTTAAATATTTTGTCAGGAACACCTGACAGTATGGCCAAACATTTTGCAATTCACAGGGGGGCAGGGGTGGGTATCCTTGAGTGATGGATCGACTTAGCAGAAACACTAAATCCCACCCACCCACCCACTCACTCTCTTTTCCATTAAAGCAGTTGCAAAACGAGTGAATAAGCAGAAGGCAATATTCTAGAGCTGAAATCCAGACGTTAGACCCTCAGTAGACAGATGAATAGAATAGAATAGAATAGAATTTTATTGGCCAAGTGTGATTGGACACACAAGGAATTTGTCTTGGTGCATATGCTCTCAGTGTACATAAAAGAAAAGATACGTTCATCAAGGTACAACATTTACAACACAATTGATGATCAATATATCAATATAAATCATAAGGATTGCCAGCAACAAGTTATAGTCATACAGTCATAAGTGGAAAGAGATTGGTGATGGGAACTATGAAACGATTAATAGTAGTGCAGATTCAGTAAATAGTCTGACAGTGTTGAGGGAATTATTTGTTTAGCAGAGTGATGGCCTTCGGGAAAAAACTATTTTTGTGTCTAGTTGTTCTGGTGTGCAGTGCTCTATAGCGTCGTTTTGAGGGTAGGAGTTGAAACAGTTTATGTCCAGGATGCGAGGGATCTGCAAATATTTTCACGGCTCTCTTCTTGATTCGTGCAGTATACAGGTCCTCAATGGAAGGCAAGTTGGTAGCAATTATTTTTTCTGCAGTTCTAATTATCCTCTGAAGTCTGTGTTTTTCTTGTTGGGTTGCAGAACCGAACCAGACAGTTATAGAGGTGCAAATGACAGACTCAATAATTCCTCTGTAGAATTGGATCAGCAGCTCCTTGGGCAGTTTGAGCTTACTGAGTTGGCGCAGAAAGAACATTCTTTGTTGTCCTTTTTAATGATGTTTTGATGTTAGCTGTCCATTTGAGATCTTGCGATATGATAGAACCCAGAAATTTGAAGGTTTCTACTGTTGATACTGTGTTGTCAAGTATTGTGAGAGGTGGAAGTATGGAAGGGTTTTTCCTAAAGTCTACCACCATTTCTACGGTTTTGAGTGTGTTCAGTTCCAGATTGTTTTGGTTGCACCACAAGGCTAGTCCTTCGACCTCTCGTCTATATGCGGATTCGTCATTGTCTCGAATGAGACCAATCACTGTTGTGTCATCTGCGAACTTCAGTAGCTTAACAAATGGATCATTGGAGATGCAGTCATTGGTATACAGAGAGAAGAGAAGTGGGGAGAGCACACAGCCTTGGGGCGCCCCTGTGCTAATTGTACAGGTATTTGATGTGATCTTGCTTAGCTTCACCTGCTGCTTCCTGTTTGTTAGGAAGCTTGTGATCCACTTACAAGTCTGTTCCGGTACCTGTAGCTGGTTTAGCTTAGTTAGAAGAATGTCTGGAATGATGGTATTGAATGCTGAACTAAAGTCTACAAAAAGGACCCTTGCATAGGTCTTTGGAGACTCAAGATGTTGTAGGATGTAGTGCAGAGCCATATTAACAGCATCATCTGTTGATCTATTTGCTCGGTATGCAAATTGCAAGGGGTCTAAAAGCGGATTCGTGATGGTTTTCAGGTAGGAAAGCACTAGCCTTTCAAAGGTTTTCATGACTACAGATGTTAGAGCAACTGGTCTGTAGTCATTCAGTTCCTTGATGGTGGGCTTCTTCGGCACTGGGATGATGGTAGAGCGTTTGAAGCAAGAAGGAACATAGCACATCTCTAGTGATTTATTGAAAATATGGGTGAAGATGGGGGCCAATTGGTCAGCACAGACTTTTAAGCAAGAAGGAGTTATCTTGTCTGGGCCTGGCGCTTTTCCTGGCTTTTGTCTGTGAAATAGGTCCTGCACTTCCTTTTCTGTGATCACTAGGGGTTGTGAACCCAATGAAATGGGGTCAGTTGTAGGAGGCTTGACTGTTGTTGCTGTGTCTGAGATGGGGGTTGTGGAGATAGGTGGCTGTAGTTTCCTTTCAAACCTGCAGTAAAACTCATTCAGGTCATCTGCTAGTTGTTGATTACCTTCAGCCTGGGAAGGAGGTTTGCCATAGCCGGTGGATGATGAAGGTGGAACAAAGAGGTTGTGAAGTCTTGGCAGACTCTGGCTCTTGTCATTGATTCAGCACTTTTTCAGCAGCCGGAGAAAAGGAATGGATTGTAAATTGTTGATTAATCCATCTAGTAACACCTGAGGCTGTAGAGAGTCCAGTTCCCTGGCACCATCAATTCTAAAAACGGCGAGTGAGAGAAAGCCAACTTAAACTTGGAAGAGTTTTGCTAAAGATAAAGGAGAAAAATTTGTAGCTCAGGATTGAAATGAAGGGTCCTTGGTGCTCTCTGAGCTTGGTTCGTTTCCTGGCAGATGTTTCATTACCCAAACTAGGTCACGTCATGAACGCTAGCATCAACCAAGGTTGGGTAATGAAAAATCTGCAAGAAGACAACCAAGCACAGAGAGCAGCAAGGACCCATCTGATTTGCTCAGAGCATAGGAAGCCTAGCATCAGAAGTGATATTCAGCTGGTTCAGACCAGTTCGCCCGAACCTGTAGCAGAAATTGTGGGCTCTATGCCATCCTATTGAGGTACGTTTTTGAGGCTGGGTGCATGCACGGAAGGCACACACACCAGCAAAGTGCATATGCTGAAGGCTGGGTGCATGTCTGGAAGGCAGGCGCATGCGTGAACCGGTTGTGCGCGCGCACGAAGCGAGCGTGCACACGCAGGGCAAACCAGTAGTAACATAATGTGAAACCCGCTATTGCCTAGCATCCTTGTAGGTCTTCAGAAATTATAATGGTGTGTGTGTGTGTGTGTGTGTGTGTGTGTGTGTGTGTGTTTTGTGGTTTCCAAATCTAACAGAAGCACAGCTGTGCTGATCCCACAATAAATTGGGATTAAACCTGATGAATTGAATGGGCTCTTCCAATGCAATTGTTGCATTTACACAACATATGAGGCCAGGCTAAAATAGAATTGATGTGTGTGTGTGTGTTTGGGTGTGTGTAGGTCTTGGCATATTCAGGTCTTTTCCCATGTAAGGTTGAGAGTATCTTGGCGACGTTTCAACGAGGTCTCACTCATCATCTTCAGGCTGGTGCTTTCGGCTTCGTGCTTGCGTGAGCAAAGCGTGGTCGGAGCTGCCGTCTCTCTATAAGTACTGGTGGGGAGGCGGGGATTGTTGCTGTGAGTGGGTTGGTTGGCTGTGTGGTTGCATCTTGATTGGTAGATATATATATATATATATATTTGGTAGATATATTGGTGTGTGTGTGTGTGTGTGTGTGTGTGTGTGTGTGTGTGTGTAGTTTGGACTGGTTCAGGTGAACTGGTAGCAAACTGAGCCTGTCCACCCGCCCCAGTGCTATGCCGTCCTATTTATTTATTTATTTATTTTGTCAAACACAACAATATATATAAGTATAATAAGTATAAGAGGGGGAGAGCCTTCTCTGTGGGGGCCCCTACCCTCTGGAACGAGCTTCCTCCTGGACTCCGTCAACTTCCTGACCTCCGGACCTTTCGCCGCGAGCTGAAGACGTATTTATTCTTCCGAACAGGACTGGCATAAAATGGGTTTTAAATTGGATTTTAAATGGGGTTTTATATTATGTATTTTATAATTAAATTATTGGCCATATTGAATATGTTTTTTAATTGGTTTTATTGTATTGTATTGTATTGTATTGTATTTTATCTGGCTGTTAACCGCCCTGAGTCCTTTGGGAGAAGGGCGGTATAGAAATTAAATTATTATTATTATTATTATTATTATTATTATTATTATTATTATTATTATTATTATTATTATTATTATTATCATCATCATCATCATCATCATCATCATCATCATCATCATCATCATCATCATCAAATAACCACCCAAAATGAATACAACCAAAGGGAACATTAGGACAGGAACGGTAGGCACTCAATTTAGCCACATTGTTGTGCCTCGTCCATTTCCCCGCAGCCGGGGCCTTCTTATCTGCTTCCGAACACTGAGGAATATCCTAGCATGCCTCCCGGCCCCAGCCCTGGCTCCATGACCAGACAGGCTGAGGAAGAAGAAGCGCCTCCAGCCCCCAGCCCTGGCTCCATGACCAGGCAAACGGAGCAACTAGACCCCTCCCCTTCCCCCACAGCATGTGAGCCTGAGGAAGGTCAATTACCAACAGCTGCAGACTGGAGTGACCCTCGCTTCAGGAGAATTGATAAGCGGCGTCAACAGAAGGAAGGGAGGGGCAGGCCGGGATAAGTGCTGAGTCATGGAGCCACACCCCATAGCCTATATAAAGGACCTGCTTTCTGGCATTCTCTGAGTCAGGCAAAGTCTAACATATCTTGCTGAAGTCACTTTCTGGTCTCCTGCCTGCCTTGAGAACTTTGCTAGGACTTTGACAGAGCTGCAGAGGCACGCCTGATTCGGATTTCCCTGACCCGGCCGTCAGCGGAGGAGTGGGACACGACACACATTTTTGAGGCGGGGTGAATATGCAGAAGGCACACGTGAACGCAAATAACATGCGCTAAAGGCTGGGTGCATGCGCAGAAGATGTGTGCGTGCGCAAAGCGCAGGGGCGCACGGGCAGCAAGCCAGCGGTAAAAATATGAGAAACCCACCCCTGCATTAAGCCATAATGTGGTTCCACAGTCCAGTAGATATCTCAGGAAGGTCTACAAGGATGACTGGACCACAGAAGGGGACAGTCCTAGTCCTGCGATGACAGACCGAGCGAGTTTGATATCTTGAGTCTTGCGAAGAGAAAACCAAGGTTGATCTAATAAGCCCTCTTCGGATGGCTAAAGAGAAGGAGGTCAGGGCCTTCTCTGTCTCGTCTTAGAGCGTAAAACACGAAATAATGGTCCGCGTTGCAGGAAGGCAGGTTTTAATTGGATCTTCTGAACATTTCATAATGGCAAGAATAACGTTCATAGTTCGCCAATTACCAAAGGAGAGGGTGTGTTACCCTTGTCGGGGATGTGTCAGAGCACGGAAGCTGAACGAGCTGGGAAGAATTTCGTACCTGGGCAGAATTTCAACCTGAGGTTTTAATTTGGACGCCAGCCCTGAGCAGGGAGTTGTTGGACTGAATGGGGTAGGTAGACCCCGTCAGCTCTTTGATTCCAGATTTTTTTTCAATTGCTCGACGCCTCCTCAAAGACAGACACCATAATCAGCGCAATCAGAGCTGAGGGAAGGCCTTTCACAAATGGAAGCGGGTTGCATATCTGCATGTATGAGTTAGCTTTCAGGCACGAGATTCACTCACTCCGTCCGTACGAAGAAAAAAAAAAACAGGCAGGGGAAGAGACCCACTCACTTCATCTTTTAAAGAGTAGAAGTCTATTTCTCTCTCTCTCTCTCTCTCCCTCTCCCTCTCTCTCTCTCTCTCTCTCTCTCTCTCTCTCCTTGCACAGCTTGTTAAATGCAGCACATATGTGTTTGTTTCGCTGGGTGCAGCTGGGTCCTGTTTTCTCTGTGTCTCTATAAGTCAACAGTTTCAGATTTGGTCTACATCCAAAGAAGCATTGATGTGAACCTCATTTGAATCTGTTCTAGCTGGTTCTGTTTAGTACAGGATGTCGATGAATCTGAAACGTACCAAAAGCGATACACCATTTGATGTCCAGAATCTCTTTCTGAGAATTAATTAAATTGACATCTAAGTTAGATGTTCAAACAATTTTTCACACCAGTTTGAGATTGGGAAACTACTGTTCCTTCCTCCCTCCCTTCCTTCCTTCCTCCCTTCCTCCCTCCCTGCCTCCCTGCCTCCCTCCCCCACCCTCCATCCTTCCCTCCATCCCCTTCTCTCCCTCTCTTCCTCCCGTCCTTCCTCCCGTCCTCCCTCCCCCACCCTCCCTCCTTTCCTCCATCCCCTTCTCTCCCTCTCTTCCTCCAGTCCTTCCTCCGTCCCTCCCTCCTGCCCTGCTTCCCTCCTCCCTGCCTCCCCCCTCCCTCCTTCCTTCCTTCCCTCTCCCTCCCTTCTTCCCTCTCCCTCCTTCCCTCCCTCCATCCCTTCCTTCTTTCCGTCCTTCCTTCCTTCCTTCCATCCATCATAGTTGACTCACTATGCAATCTGCTCGCAACCAGACAACAATAATGGGAGGGAGGGAGGGAGGAATATGAGGGTGAGGTTTGGGAGGGAAAGTCTGGAAGTGAGCCATCTGGAATCCTGAGACAGTTGGGATGGTTGGCACCTTCCTTCCTTCCTTCCTTCCTTCCTTCCTTCCTTCCTTCCTTCCTTCCTTCCTTCTTTCCTTTCTTCCTCCCTCCCTCCCTCCCGTTGCATTTGTCAGACATGGTTCAGGTGCAACCTGTCTACCAAAAATCCTGTTTTATTTACCTGATTTATTAAAGAAATTGCAAGCCTCTTGTAATTAATTACTTTCTTAGTAGTTATTGGCTGTTCCCCAAAGAGCCATTAATTAGAGTTTTCAAGGATGGCCTTTTATCCATTCTGCGCAATGTAAGGCTTAATACCCATGAGTACGTTGAAGGTCTGTATCAAAGCTTTCTTGAATCTCTTACCTTTCAGTCAACTATTCTTTCCAACGTGGAAGAAGCAGAGTTGTTTCCTAGGCTCCATATCTGATATTATAGGAAATTGGTAAATTTGTAGGACAATTATTTAGTTCTGAACATGCTTTGTAACCACCAATGATGTTGAAGGACATGCCATTCCTGTAGGGCAGAGATGAAAATAGGAGGTTGAAGCTCATGGACATAAACAGATACGAGAATCACAAAGCTACCATCCCAAAGGTGGTTTTTTTCAAAAGGCAACCGGATGTTGTCTTTCCTTGAAGACATTTCGCTTCCCACCCAAGAAGCTTCTTCCATGCTGCAGAGCTTCTTGGATGAGAAGCCGAATGTCTTCAAGGAAAAACAAAGTCCAGTTGCCTTTTGAAAAAGCACCTTTGGGACAACCATGACCTGGATGACTTGCGAGTCTCCGTAGACATAACGTTTCGCGTTCATCTTTAATCATGTTCGTCATGTTCAAAGAAGCTGTGGAATGGTGTGGAATAGAATTATCTCAAAGGTTCAGGGAAGCAAGCAGCAAGATTAGACTCATCGTTTGAATATTGCAGGAGAAGATATTGTTTTCAGACTGTGACTTTATTTTTATTTTTTTTTGCAAATAGGTGTTCTGACCCAGCCTTAGCAGAAGCAAGAAACAGACTCCTTGTCACAAAAAAAACCTTCCTTATTTATCTATTGTGAATTAATGGCATTCACCCACCAAAAAGTCCAGGCAAGAGTCCTTTAAGGAGTTAACTGCAGTAACAAACCTTATCAGTTCCTTGTGATAATTGCAAGGCTGTGAGCTCCCAGAGGAAAGCAGTCTTGGCAAGCAGTCTTTGTTGCATGAAACACAATGAGCAAAATCTTCAGAAATACGAACTGTTGTCTCCTACGACAGCCACTCCCCTTTCCTTCTATTTATTCCCCAGCCAGGAAGGGGCCATTCAGTGTCCATGTGTGCTTTGCTTCCCGAGTCAACTCTTTGTCCTCCATTGTTCACTTTTCCTAACAGCTCTGCATATATGTGCATCTGGAACAGGCCCCAGCTGTTCTTCCTCCTCACTCATAACAGCCTCCAAAGGCAGCTACCTTTTCAGTGACCGGGAAATGTCAGATGCCCTGGTTCTATCTCTGCGTCTGACGCAAAGCATCCATCAGCGCCTTCCCCAGACTCCAGCACTGACCCAAGTTCCTCCCTAACATCCTCATCGTCCGAGTCTGCCACGAGCTCTGCTGGCAGCTGGTGGGCCACAACAATAGGAAGCGCTAAGATGATTCCTATTGATCTCAAGAACTTCAACCAGAGACTTTTGAATTCTGCAGTAGGGGCCACTTTCATCAACTACATGAAAGAATTTTCACATTTGTAAATGATGGATGAGTAGGAATTGAGACCACCGATGTCACAATAGTTTAATTTGTCAGCGGGAGAGCCTCTTTACCTCTTTGTTGTTCTCTAGAATGAAGTGGATCAAAAGGAGAGACATCCGCTCTCAAGTGAGAGTCTTTCAATGACAATCAGTGTCTTCTAATACTCCTTAATTTTGCTATCTTGATTCTCCTAGTTGTAATGAAACAACTCAAGAAAAAGAGAAACTGAATAGAATTGAGTGTCAGGCCTGGAAGCCATCTTTTGCATTGGGCCTCCAGACCTGCCACATTTACTGCTATGGGAAACTTGGAGGGGAGAATTGTATGGAGCTGAGGAGATATAGTCGTAATAACATTCCTTTCTCAGAGAGTCAAGGACATCTTGGCCTGCACCTGGATGGCTGGAACTGGGAGGCATCTCCAGTTGGGATGGTGGTCTGATAGGACCATGTGATGGACATGTGGGTGCTGGGCAAGGACTTGAACTTTCCTTTGAGTGGGGGAAACCTGGAAACTTTCAGATTCGGGTTTCCCCAGATGTGCCAATATGTCATCTCTAATAAAATGTAATTTTGAGGAACTTCAAGCTATGGAGTCTTCTTTCATTGGGGGTGTTACTTGGAACCCTGACATTGAGATGTGTACCCGATATTATCCAGATAAGAACTTAGGTAATGGGAATATTCAATAATTGGGAATGCTTCATAATTTAATGAGGAGTTTTGACTGCCAAGCTTTGGTAAGCAGGTTGTTGTCCACTTAATTGCAATGTTCCCAATTAGTTATACATTCATAACCAGACAATCTGGAGATGCTATTTTTGGATCGTATTTATATAGATTGTGCTGCAGGAGACTTCAAAGGTAGTGGAGGGTTTTTTTTGTTTTTTTTTGTGGTGGTTGTTCTAAACCAAATCAATATGCCATCTTCCAGTTATTGTTTAATTGCAAAGGAACCGGAGCCCATGTGACATTGAGTCAGGGGCCTGCAGCTTCAGATCCCAAGATGGCATGTAGGTGCCCCCAACGATTTCGAGAAATTGCATCTGACTTTTAATGTGACGGAGGGGAAAATTGTACAAGCAATATTCCTGTTAACTCAATTGAATTAATTTTAATTAGATATAAATGTCAATTCAATTGCATCCCTATTAATTAAATTGGCTTGGTCCCACTCCTATCTTTTTTGAGTCAACCTAATTTGGATAGGTTTGTTCCTGGCAGGCTGTGTGAAGGGCAAGTGAAGCTCTTGGCTGGAGAAAAGGTTTGCTTTTGAGCATCCAAAGACTGAGGTCAAAACTGAGAAAGCCACCATGGCGTCACGGTTGGTGTGAAATCCACGAGATTTAGATCCCAGATTCAAGATCTAGATTCTCAACTTTGGATGCTTACTGGGTAACACTGGGCCAGTTAGGGACCAGAGTTAATAAATGCATCATTATGAACATAACCAGCTTCTCAACTCTTCTAGTTCTCACCTTCATGCTGTTAATTAATTATTTTATCCACTGAATTTTGGGGCCGTGCCTCCAGTGGTCGGATGGGGGGGAAGGAAGGACTTTTTGGAACCTTGGTGGGATGTTTTCTTTTCTTGCAGGCATTTCAATACCTGACTAGGTAACATCACCAGTGCTAATGAGCATGGAACAATAAACTCTACACTCCTTTGTACTGAGGATGTAACCCAGTTTAGAGAAGCAATTTAGAACTAAGGAGAAATTTCCTGACAGTGAGAACAATTAATCGGTGGAACAACTTGCCTCCAGAAGTTGTGAATGTTCTAACACTGGGAGTTTTTAAGAAGAGATTGGACAACTATTTGTCTGAAATGGTTTAGGGCAGGGATGGCAAACCTTTTCGGCACCATGCCCAAACCAGAACGCACATGCAGGTGTGCAGGTGCAGACACTGGAGCTCTGGAAACCCAAAGACCAGCGGGCCGGTGTGTGCATGCCTGTTTTTTGGCCTTTTTTGGGCTGTTTTTCAGGTCTTTTTCAGGCTGTTTTTTTTTCGGGTTGTTTTCAGGCTGTTTTTGGTCCCCAAAACAACCCGAAAACGGCCTGAAAACAGCCTGAAAAGGGTCCAAAAATGCCCCCCAAAAGGCCTATTTTTTTGCCATTTTTCAGGTTGTGTTCAGAATCCGGAAGTTCAGTTTTGGAATAATGTCAAGGTTCCAGAAAAACCTCTTCTGCATAAAAAAAACTCAGAAGCCATTGTCTTTCAGAGTTCTTTACTAGCATGAGGAAACTGGCACACGATGAGTGAAATTCCAAAACTGAACTTCCGGATTCTTTTCCCAGTTATACAAACCCCAAGAGTCCCACCCCCCTGACCCCTTTGCTGGTCATATGGTCCCACGTTCTCCCAGTTCATTCGAATATCTTCTCGCCACTCTTCCTGCAGATGTGAACACCATCCGACCTTGACCGCTTGAAGAATGTTACCATACCCCTCAACCCCCCTTCTTCCCCTCAGGGGAAAAATGTGGCAGTGTCTGGAAACCTAAAGTCTAGTATGGTTTCCAGGCCTGACACCGCCAGCCTGAAGACCAGCTGGCCGGCACGCATTTGTGTGCCGGAAACCAGAACAGCAACGTGTGACGATGGCACACGTGCCCACAGAGAGGGTTCTGCGTGCTGCCTCTGGCACACGTGCCATAGGTTCACCATCATGGGTTTAGGGTTTCCCACCTGACCAAGGGGTTGGACTAGAAGACTTCCAAGTTCACCTTCCAACTCTGTTATTCTGTTCGTTTAATGCTGAAACATCTTCAAACAAACATGAAGCTCAGAAAGCACCAAGAATTCCACAGTTCAACCCTGAGCTACAGATAAATTCTCTCCTATAGGTAGGAAGGTCCTTATCAAGTGTAGGGAGAGATTTAATGGTCCAGGCTGTGTCTTTATTCTGCTAATCAGTGCCAAAGTGGACACATTGACCTTATGGATATTGTTTAATTAAGCTTATCACTACAGTCCCAATCTCCGCTCCCCAATGGATAATAGTAGCTAATTCAATATCCTCTCTTAAGGATCCTCACCATAAATGCCAGGGGTTGTAATTCACTGCCAAGAACCTCCCTTCCAATTCTGCTATAGGGAGCGAGGGTGTTCTGGAAGGCAGAAGAAGGGAAGGGTCATTGGATTTTTGTCTATTCTGACAAATCATTGCATGTGTCAGGCCTGGAAGCCATTTTTTTTTCCCTTTGGATCTTCAGGCCTGCTACATTTACTGTGGTGGGAAACTGGGAGGGGGGAATTGTGTGTAGCCAGGGTGATATATAGTCATAATAACATTCAGGGATGGGCTGCTCCAAGTTTGAATTTCGCGCGTAAAATGGTCGCCGTTCGCTATTTGCCACTGGACTGGATTGTCTCGTTGACGGCTCGTTTTGTATTCTCCGTGTCTGTCAGAATCCCACCTTCATCGCCAGTGGTTAGATCCGTGGATAGAGAGACAGGAGGCAGGCTTCAACAACAGTTCTTTTATTTACAACTCTGTACAATCCAGCAGCTAGCTTCTCTGACAGCCAGCCCTTTTATAGGGAGCTGTCAGGAGAGCTAGCCAATCACATTCAAGTTCTTTTTCCGCTTAAAAGACGGGCCAGAGAAAAAACTCTTGTTGCTAATATCTAACACCTGGGTTCGGCCGATCCTCTAGCGAAGATTCTGCATGGTTCAGCAAACCCCGCAAATCCCACTCCTGGATGGCCCCGCCCACCCCACCACGCCCCTCCTAGGAGTCTCCATGTGGCCTGTTTTGGATGCCAGGTAAGAGAGGGCCAGCAGGGAGACTTGGGGAGGGTGAAAAACGGGCCTCCCAGCAGCTCCAGAAGGCTGGAAACGGGCTCATTTCCAGCTTCCAGAGCGCCTCTGGAGCCCAGGGGAGGCAGTTTTTGCCCTCCCGGAGGCTCGAGAAAAACCGCTGGAGCCTGGGGAGGGAGAAAAATGGCCCTCCCGGAAGTTCCAGAAAGCTGGAAATGGGCCCATTTCCAGCCTCCAGAGAGCCTTCAGAGCCAGGGGAGGGTGAAAACGAGGAGCCCGGAGAGGCCACACCCACCCAGGAACCGGGCAGAGAACCCATTGCTAAAATTTTTGAAGCCCACCCCTGATAACATTCCTTTCTCAGAGAGTCAAGGACATCTTGGCCTGCACCTGGAAGGCTGGAACTGGGAGGCATCTCCAGTTGGGACGGTGCTTTGATTGGACCGTGTAATAGACTTGTGGGTGATGGGCAGGGACTTGGACTCTCCTTTGGGTGGGGAAAACCTGGAGACTTCCAGATGCGGGTTTTCCCAAATGTGGGAAATTGGAACTTCCAATTCTAATAAGTTGGAACTTCGAGGAACTTCAATCTTCAAGTCTTCTTTCGCTGGGGATGTTACTTGGAACCCTGACTGCACGTGTTGACATAACTTGGGAGAGAGAGAAAAATGCAGCAGTCAAAAATGTAAATTTGATGTTGAACGATACTCCCAAATTACTATTACGGAAGTTGATGTTTTATGAAGAAAAAAAAAAAATCTATCCTATTTCTATTGAGCCCAAGGTCCAGGAAAGAGAGTTATTTTACATAGATAAAAGAAAAGTTAATAGTTAATTCAAGAAAATGCGCTCCCATTGATTTTTGAAATGTCATTATATTGTAAAAATGAGAAATTGACGCAAGTTATGTTTATATGGATTAGATGTAATAATAAATTGAAGACTGAGTTAGAACTATATTAATATTCTATAGATCTTTTTTTTTTCCCCTTTTCATTCATTCAGCTTTAGTTCACCTGAGCCTTTCTGGTTAATTTCCTTTCTGACTGCATAAGCACTGCATTATTTTTATTATTATTAATATTCTCTGCTGTTTATGATAAGTTGGAGAAAGAAAAATGTTCCATGTTTCGGCCTCTGACAAATGAAATGAAATCAATTAGCTGTTGAACAGCTTCTGTCGGGCACCTGTTCCAGATTCTGCTTCCTTTTAACATTTGATAGACTTTTTTTTTAATTTGCATTTATATCCCGCCCTTCTCTGAAGACTCAGGGCGGCTTACATTGTGTTAAGCAATAGTCTTCATCCATTTGTATATTATATACAAAGTCAACTTTATTGCCCCCAATAATCTGGGTCCTCATTTTACTTACCTTATAAAGGATGGAAGGCTGAGTCAACCTTGGGCCTGGTGGGATTTGAACCTGCAGTAATTGCAAGCAGCTGTGTTAATAACAGACTGTCTTAGCAGACTGAGCCACCAGAGGCCCTTGGGGTGGCTACCCTGACTTGGGGTGGCTATCCTGACAATCCAACCATCTCAGGCTCCTGCATAGTCATTAATTAATTAATTAACTAACTCAATAATTAACATGCTGCCCATCGGCCCATCAAGCAGCTGCATTTTGCGTGCGTGTAATAATCGACCAGCTGATTCTGAAAAAAAAAAAGTTATATCTAGATCTGAAAATAGAAGCATTCCTCTCCCCCTTTTCTTCTGCTCCTCAATAACAGTCTTCAACTTTTTGTGTGTGAGAGCAAGGCCTGAAACTTGCACTAGATTCGCAAAAAATGCCAAGGTCTGGTGGTCCTCTCCCTCTTCCATTTGCTCTTTCGTTTGGGAAGGGAAAGGGGAGAGGGAGAGAGGGGGGGAGTAAAAGGGAGAAGGGAGGAGAAGAGACGGGAGGAGAGGAGAGGAAAAATAGAAGGAGAGGGAGAGGAAAAGAAAAGGAGGGAGGGAGGGAGGGAGGGAAAGGAAAGGCAAAATAAAAGGGAAAGGAAAAGGAGAGGGAGAGAGAGACGAAAGGAATAGGAAGAGAGGAGAGGAAAAATAAAAGGGGATGGAGAAGTAGAGGAAAGGAAAGGATAAGGAGGGGCAGAAAGGGGAGAGGAGAGGCAAAATAGAAGGGAAGGGAGAAAGAGAGGGAGAGAGAGAGAGGAAAGGAAAAGGAAGAGAGGAGAGGAGAGGAGAGGAGAAGGGAGAGGGAGATGACAGGAAAAGGAGGGAAGGTGAGGGGAAAGGGAACAAGGGCAGGGCAGGGCAGGGCAGGGCAGGGCAGGGCAGGAAAGGAAAGGAAAGGAAAGGAAAAGAGGAAGAGGGAAGGGAAAGGAAAGGGAAGGGAAGGGAAGGAGGAAGAGGGAAGGGAAGGGAAAGGAAAGGAAAGGAAAGGAAAGGAAAGGAGGAAGAGGGAAGGGAAAAGAAAGAAAACGAAAGGAAAGGAAAGGAAAGGAAAGGAAAGGAAAGGAAAGGAAAGGAAAGGAAAGGAAAGGAGGAAGAGGGAAGGGAAAGGGAAGGGAAGGGAAGGGAAGGAGGAAGAGGGAAGGGAAGGGAAAGGAAAGGAAAGGAAAGGAAAGGAGGAAGAGGGAAGGGAAAGGGAAGGGAAGGAGGAAGAGGGAAGGGAAAGGAAAGGAAAGGAAAGGAAAGGAGGAAGAGGGAAGGGAAAGGGAAGGGAAGGGAAGGGAAGGGAAGAGAAGGAGGAAGCGGGAAGGGGAAGGGGAAGGGAAGGGAAGGGAAGGGAAGGGAAGGGAAGGAGGAAGAGGGAAGGGAAGGGAAGGAGGAAGAGGGAAGGGAAAGGAAAGGAAAGGAAAGGAAAGGAAAGGAAAGGAAAGGAAAGGAAAGGAAAGGAAAAACCTTGTGGGCTTTTCAGGGATCTAAAACTGGGGGGAAAGACCCCCTCAGATTTCCTTCTATTGAAGAAGTTGGGGGGGGGGAAGAAACTTCTGCTTATTTGGCAGAGGTGATTTTTCTATTACCCTCCAAATCCCCCTGGAAATAACAACCCAGATTAAATGAACAGGGGACAAATTGCTTTGCCCACTTTTGAAGCCTGATGTTCAACACCCAGCAAGTCGATTAGAGATCCTCAATAAAGAGGAAAGAAACCGCCCCCCTCAAAAAAAAGAGGACGTTGCATGTTTTAGCAACGATAGCTCTATTTTTTAGCTTGCGTTATCACGCTAGTCGAGCCAAATAGTTTTTCTTTTATCTGCTAGCAATTTACTGCCCCCCCCTTCCAAAAAAAAGCCCTCAACAATAACCACCTGACAACGTTCAAAGTACTTTTGTTATGGAGACGGTGCAAGGAAGTTCTCCATTTCAGGACGATGGGTGGGAAGAAAAAAAAGAGAGAGAGAGAGAGAGACCGGTGTCATCGGATGCTCTAACATTCAAGGGCAGACGGAAAAGCAGGCATGTAATTATGTGATTTAATTAAATGATTAAGATTGAAGTGAAATCATTCTTAAGAAGCAAGATGGGGGGGCTTGTTTATTTGGGGAAGAAGGCGGAAGAGAAATGGAAAGGAGAAAGAGAAGGAGATGTTTTTTTAAAAAAGAGAAAAAAAAGTGCTGCACATTGCAAAAGCTGATCCTGACAAACCTTAGACAAGGAAGAAGAAAGCCTGACATGATAGACGGCGGTAAAATGCAAAGCCAAGGGAGTTATTTGCTCGCAATTGTAGAACCATCAACGTTACAAGAGCGGAATTCACACGCAAGGTATGAGGATAACCGGGTTGCTGATTTAAACGGGGAGGGGTGCCACACGATGCTTTGCATGATAAAAGGAGCCAAGCAACTCGATGCGGGGAGAATGCGTGAAACTACCCTGAACTGAGTCCTTCGGGAGAAGGGCGGTATACAAATTTAAATAATAAATAATAAATAAATAACTGAGCATAGTGAACACTAACTGTGGGGTCCTTGGTGCCCTCTAAGTTGGGTTGTGTTCTTACAGAGGTTTATTACCAAACTAGGTAACGTCATCAGTACTATTAGGGAGTGGGGTTTGGAGAGGAGGAGGACAATGACTGTGGGGTCCTTGGTGCTCTCTGTCGTGTCCCACTCCTCCGCTGACGGCCGGGTCAGGGAAATCCGAATCAGGCGTGCCTCTGCAGCTCTGCCAAAGTCCTAGCAAAGTTCTCAAGGCCGGCAGGAGACCAGAAAGTGATTTCAGCAAGATAAGGTAGACTTTGCCTGACTCAGAGAATGCCAGAAAGCAGGTCCTTTATATAGGCCATGGGGTGTGGCTCCATGACTCAGCACTTATCCCGGCCTGCCCCTCCCTTCCTTCTGTTGACGCCGCCTATCAATTCTCCTGAAGCGAGGGTCACTCCAGTCTGCAGCTGTTGGTAATTAACCTTCCTCAGGCTCACATGCTGTGGGGGAGGGGTCGGGGTCTAGTTGCTCCGTTTGCCTGGGCATGGAGCCAGGGCTGGGGGCTGGAGGCGCTTCTTCTTCCTCAGCCTGTCTGGGCATGGAGCCAGGGCTGGGGCCGGGAGGCATGCTAGGACATTCCTCAGCGTTCGGAAGCAGATAAGAAGGCCCCGGCTGCGGGGAAAGCGGACGAGGCACAACACTCTCTGAGCTTGGTTGTTTTCTTGCAGATGTTTCATTACCCAATTAAGTAGATTTAGTGCAAGAAGGCAATGGTGAAATCTGAACTGGCTTACTACCGGTTTGCTGGCTGTGCGCGCGCATGCCCAATGCACTCCACGCACCAAATGCAAGGTGTGTGTGCGCGCACAGCGCACGCCAAAAGGAGGCATGGGGTAAGTAGAACAGCGCGGTGGGGGTGTGTGCGATCAGCTGTGGCACGCGATTTATTTTTTTTTACTTTTAAAAGCATTTTTTTTTTACAACCTATTCGGCCAAATATGTTGTAAAAAAAAAATGCTTTCAAAAGTTTAAAAAAAGGCTCTAACAATCAGGCAACTCAGCTGGGATCATCAGAGCCTCTTTTTTTTACCTTTTAAAAGCGTTTTTTACAACCTATTCGGCCGAATAGGTTGTAAATAAAAATGCTTTTAAAAGTTTAAAAAAAGGCTTTGACAATCGCACGGCTCAGCTGTGATTGTCAGAGCTTTTTTTTTTTTTAACCTTTTAAAAGCATTTTTTAAAAGAAGCAGCAAGCGGGGAAGCAGGCAACCGGGCATTAGGTGGGCAAGGGCGGGGCGGGGGGGGGGGCAGGGATTTTTGCTACCGGTTCTCCGAACCACCTGCCGCTATCGCTACCGGATCGGCCAATCCGGTCCGAACCGGGAGCATTTCACCCCTGCTAGAAGGGATTGTGAGAAAAGGAAGACCCCTTGATGATTTCTGAGCTTGTCCTTTTCTTACAGACATTTCATTACCAAACTAGGTATCAATATCAGTGCTAGACGGGGGTGGGGTTTACGTTATATATAAACATCGTGCAAATCACATCGCTAGCCTTTTTTCCATTAGTCAAGATGCTTCACCTGGCATGACTTGGTCTTTGAAGCCAACCAAAAACTTAGAAGACCTCTCTCTCTCTCTCTCTCTGTCTTTCAAATCATGCTCATTTTTTTCCCCTCCCAAATTTGGAAACCTCCCTTTTCCATTTGCACATAGGACCTGGCCATCTTTCACCTATCCCATCTTGGACACTTGCTTAGTTTGCCAAGCCTGAATAGATGAAGCTACTAAATTTATTTATTTATTTATTTATTTATTTATTTATTTATTTATTTATTTATTTAATCATATTTTTATACCGCCCTATCTCCCAAGGGGCGGTTTACAGCCTAGTAAAACATACATATAAATACAAATTAAAACCCCAATTTAAAAAACTTATTAAATACGGCCGAATATTAAAACCACAATAAAATAATAAAACCCCGTTAAAACCAAATTTAAAATTTAAAATTCTAGCCCAGTCCTGCGCAGATAAATAGATGTGTCTTAAGCTCGCGGCGAAAGGTTCGAAGATCAGGAAGTTGGCGAAGTCCTGGGGGAAGTTCGCTCCAGAGGGTGGGAGCCCCCACAGAAAAGGCCCTTCCCCTGGGCGTCGCCAGCCGGCACTGCCTGGCTGACGGCACCCTGAGGAGTCCCTCCCTGTGAGAGCGCATGGGTCAGTGGGAGGCAATCGGTGGCAGTAGACGGTCCCGTAAGTAACCCGGCCCAATGCCATGGAGCGCTTTGAAGATGGTTACCAAAACCTTGAAGTGCACCCGGAAGGCCACAGGCAGCCAGTGCAGTCTGCGCAGGAGAGGTGTCACAGATTCAGAGGCTACCGATTCTTCTGCAGATGCTGGTGGCCATTTGTTCAATCTGCTTGTCTCTCCCTGTCTATCAAATCTCAGAATCCAACTTTCTCCCTCCTTCACCGCTGCTCCGGAAATCATGACAGGTATTCTGTCATCTCACCCTCTCCAAATGCCACATTTTTACATATTTCTTGCTTTCTTAGCTTTGGTTGGCTGGATGTTTTTATTACTTTTTTCTCCCCCACTTGATCAGTGATGAAAAATCTTCCAGTGAATCACATGCTAAATGATTTCTCTTCTAAGGTTATTTCTCCCGTTAATGGGAGCGTAGGAGATATGTGCATTTAAAGCACGAGTCTGCCAGATGGGAACATTGGAGTCTGGTTTTTGATGAGCAAAACAGATGAATGGAGAATCGCGATAGCAGTAGCACTTAGAGTTATAAACCACTTCATAGTCGTGTCCCACTCCTCTTCTGACAGCCAGGTCTGGGAAGTCTGTATCAAGCGTGGCCACGAAGCCTCTGCAGCTTTGCCAATTTCCTTCCAGGTTTCTCAGGGCAGGCAGGAATCCAAGATGTGACTTCAGCAACCAGATGAGACTTTGCCTGACTCAAGGAATGCCAAAAAGCAGATCCTTTATATAGGCCATGGGGTGTGGCTCCATGACTCAGCACTTATCCAGGCCTGCCCCTCCCTTCCTTTTGCTGACATCACCTCTCTATTCTCCGGAAGTGGGGATCTGTCCACTGTGTCTTTTCGTCCTCAGCTGCCGGCAATTCTAGCTCGTGGCTGGCTTCGTGCTCACACGCTGTAGGGAGGTTTGTTTGCTCAATCTGTCCGGGCATGGTGCCAGGGCTGGGGGCTGGAGGAATGCCAGGCCATTCTTCTTCACTATCAGTCTCTGGCTCAGATAGCAGGAGATGGGAGGGGCCCGGCTGAAGAGAGGAGGGCGGGCGAGGCACAACAGTGCTTTACAGCCCTCTCTAAATGGTTTTACAAAGTAAACCTCTTTCCCCCAACAATCTGGGTCTTCATTTTACCCACCTCGGAAGGATGGAAGGCTGAGTCGACCTTGAGCTGGTCAGGATCAAACTGCTGGCAGTGGGCAGAGTTAGCCTGCAATACTGCATTCTAAAAGGAAGGAAGGAAGGAAGGAAGGAAGGAAGGAAGGAAGGAAGGAAGGAAGGAAGGAAGGAAGGAATAGCACTTAGACTTATATACTGCTTCATAGTGCTTTACAGTCCACTCTAAATGGTTTTACAAAGTCAACCTCTTGCCCCCAACAATCTGGGTCTTCATTTTAGGATGAAGGAGGGAAGACTGAGTCCGCCTGGTGAGATTTGATCTGCCAAACTGCCAGCAGCCAGTGATCAGCAGAAGTAGCCTGCAGTACTGCACTCTAACCACCGCGCCACCACGGCTCTTAAGAGAAGAGACGCTTGGACAAGGTGTCTCTACAGGTTAGGCGAAAATAGTAACTGTGCTCAAAAATAGTAACTGTGAGATGGGTCTTGGAGTCCTAGTGGATGATGACTTAAACGTGAGCCAGCCGTGTGTGGCAGGAGCCAAATAAGCGAATACAATCCTTGGTTGTATAAACAGAGGCATAGAATCAAAATCACTTGAACTACTAGGACCGCTTTATAATTCCTTGGTAAGATCACACCTGGAATACTGAATCCAGTTTTGGTCACCCCATTACAAAAAAATGATGTTGAGACTTTGGAAAAAGTGCCGAGAAGAGCAACTAAGATGATTAAAGGCCAGGAGACTAAAACATACGAAGAACGGTTGCAGGATTTGGGTTTGGCTAGTCTAGACAAGGGACGTGGTGGCTCAGGGGCTAGGACGCTGAGCTTGTCGATCGAAAGGTTGGCAGTTCGGCGGTTCAAGTCCCTAGTGCCGCATAACAGGGTGAGCTCCCATTATTTGTCCCAGCTTCTGCCAACCTAGCAGTTCAAAAGCACGTAAAAAATGCAAGTAGAAAAATAGTAAAATCCCTCATTTGGTGGAAAGGGAACAGTGTTCTGTGCGCCTTTGGCATTGAGTCATGCCGGCCACATGACCACGGAGATGTCTTCGGACAGCGCTGGCTCTTCAGCTTTGTAACGGAGATGAGCACCGCCCCCTAGAGTCGGGAACAACTAGCACATATGTGCGAGGGGAACTTTTACATTTACCTTTAGTCTAAACAAAAAAAAGACTAAGAGGGACATAATAACAGTATCCCAGTATCTGAGAGGCTGCTACAAAGAAGAGGGGGTCAACTTATTTTCCAAAGCCCCTGAAGGCAGGACAAGAAACCATGAATGGAAACCAATCAAGGAGAGAAGCAACCCGGAGTTAAGGAGAAACTTCCTAACGATGAGAACAATCAACCAGTGGAACAGCTTGCCACCTGAAGTTGTAGGTGCTCCATCATTGGAGGTTTTAAAGAAGAGACTGGACAGCCACCTGTCTGAAATGGCCTAGGGCAGGGGTGAAATCCAGCAGGTTCTGACAGGTTCTGGAGAAGCGGTAGTGGAAATTTTGAGCAGTTTGGAGAACTGGCAAATACCACCTCTGGCTGGCCCCAAAGTGGGGTGGGAATGGGGATTTTGCAGTATCCTTCCCCCAGGAGTGGGGAGGGAATGGGGATTTTGCAATATCCTTTCCCAGGAGTGGGGAGGGAATGGAGATTTTGCAATATCCTTTCCCAGGAGTGGGGAGGGAATGGAGATTTTGCAGTATCCTTCCCCCAGGAGTGGGGAGGGAATGGAGATTTTGCAATATCCTTTCCCAGGAGTGGGGAGGGAATGGGGATTTTGCAATATCCTTTCCCAGGAGTGGGGAGGGAATGGGGATTTTGCAATATCCTTTCCCAGGAGTGGAGAGGGAATGGAGATTTTGCAGTATCCTTCCCCCAGGAGTGGGGAGGGAATGGAGATTTTGCAATATCCTTTCCCAGGAGTGGGGAGGGAATGGGGATTTTGCAGTATCCTTTCCCAGGAGTGGGGAGGGAATGGAGATTTTTCAAAATCCTTCCCCTAGGAGTGGGGAGGGAATGGGGATTTTGCAGTATCCTTTCCCAGGAGTGGGGAGGGAATGGGGATTTTGCAATATCCTTTCCCAGGAGTGGGGAGGGAATGGAGATTTTGCAGTATCCTTCCCCCAGGAGTGGGGAGGGAATGGAGATTTTGCAATATCCTTTCCCAGGAGTGGGGAGGGAATGGGGATTTTGCAATATCCTTTCCCAGGAGTGGGGAGGGAATGGGGATTTTGCAATATCCTTTCCCAGGAGTGGAGAGGGAATGGAGATTTTGCAGTATCCTTCCCCCAGGAGTGGGGAGGGAATGGGGATTTTTCAAAATCCTTCCCCTAGGAGTGGGGAGGGAATGGGGATTTTGCAGTATCCTTCCCCCGGGAGTGGGGAGGGAATGGGGATTTTGCAATATCCTTCCCCCGGGAGTGGGGAGGGAATGGGGATTTTGCAATATCCTTCCCCCAGGAGTGGGGAGGGAATGGAGATTTTGCAGTATCCTTCCCCTACCATGCTCAAGCCATGCCCACCAAGCCACACCACGCCCACCAAGCCACACCCACAGAACTGATAGTAAAAAATAATTGAATTTCACCACTGATATAGGGTTTCCTGCTTGAGCAAAAGGTCGGACTAGAAGACCTCCAAGGTTTTTTCCAGCTCTATTCCAATTGATTGATTGACAATCTGGTTTTTCCTTGTAATCATCAGCCGGGCTGAAAGAGAACCCAACGCGAAGACAAAACACATTGATTGGAAGCGACTGTGGGAGGCAGTGGTGGGTTTCAAAATTTTTTACTACCGGTTCTGCGGGTGTGGCTTGGTGGGCATGGCATGGCTTGGTGGGCATGGTAGGGGAAGGATACTGTAAAATCTCCATTCCCTCCCCACTCCAGGGGAAGGTTACTGCAAAATCCTCATTTCCTCCCAATCAGCTGGGACTCGGGAGGCAGAGAATAGATGGGGGCGGGGCCAGTCAGAAGTTTTACTGCCAGTTCTCTGAACTACTCAAAATTTCCGCTACTGGTTCTCTCCAGAACTGGTCAGAACCTGCTGAAACCCACCTCTGGTGGGAGGCCCTCCGAATATGGAGAAAGAACTACGGAGGTCTCAAACCCCCACCCCCCCCAATCATCACTCACGTCTCTTACTTGAATGGAGCTAACTCCTTTCCAGATGCCCCTCTGGCAAACTGGAATCTAAACACTCAGATCTATTGACACTGTATCTTGTCAAGGCCTGGAGCATCCATAATTTTTTTTTTTGCCTCTTTTGATCAGAGGGAGCCTGGTGACAAGATTGAACTCACACAATTTCAAGGCTAGCCTGACAAAGATAAAAGAAAGGGGAAGCTTTCAAAGCTTGTGGGCCCCGTTGAAACAGATGCACATTACGCGTCACGGATCAAAGCCCACCAGATGCTAGAAAGACTGCACACACCTGGCTTTTGAGCAACCCAAAGCAGAGCAGATACGAGCGGGTTTAGTGAAATCCTGGTGGACCATTGCATATGGCTTGATGGGTCTCTGTTAAGCTTGATCGTGGGTTGTGCAATTCTTTCCTCTCTTTTTTTTTTACCTTGGTTATTTAATTTATTTTGGGGGTCCCTATATCTTGAAATTGGGACACGTTGGCTCAGTGGCTAAGACCCCATTCAATCAGAATAGAATAGAACAGAATAAAATAGAATAGAATAGAATAGAATAGAATAGAATAGAATAGAATAGAATAGAATAGAATAGAATAGAATATTGGAATGAAGAATAGAATAGAATAGAATAGAATAGAATAGAATAGAATAGAATAGAATAGAATAGAATAGAATAGAATAGAATCTTTTATTGGCCAAGTGTGATTGGACACACAAGGAATTTGTCTTTGTTGCATACGCTCTCAGTATACATAAAAGAAAAGATACGTTCATCAAGAATCATAAGGTACAACACTTAATGATAGTCATAGGGTAGAAATAAGCAATCAGGAAACAATCAATATCAATATAAAGCATAAGGATACAAGCAACAAAGTTACAATCACACAGTCGTAAGTGGAAGAAGATGGGTGATGGGAACAATGAGAAGATTAATAGTAGTGCAGATTTAGTAAATAGTTTGACAGTGTTGAGGGAATTATTTGTTTAGCAGAGTGATGGCGTTTGGGGAAAAAATGTCCTTTTGTCTAGTTGTTTTGGTGTGCAGTGCTCTATAGCATCGTTTTGAGGGTAGGAGTTGAAATAGTTTATGTCCAGGATGTGAGGGGTCTGTAGATATTTTCACAGCCCTCTTTCTGACTCGTGCAGTATACAGGTCCTCAATGGAAGGCAGGTTGGTAGCCATTGTTCTTTCTGCAGTTCTAACGATCTTCTGAAGTCTTGGTCTGTCTTGTTGGGTTGCAGAACCAAACCAGACAGTTATAGAGGTGCAGATGACAGACTCAATAATTCCTCTGTAGAACTGTATTAGCAGGTCGGCAGTTCAGTGGGTTCAAATCCCTAGCGCCGCGTAACGGGGTGAACTCCTGTTACTTGTCCCAGCTTCTGCCAACCTAGCAGTTGGAAAGGACGTAAAAAATGCAAATAGAAAAATAGGGACCACCTTTGGTGGGAAAGTAAAAGCGTTCCCGTGCACCTTTGGTGTTGAGTCATGCCGGCCACATGACCACGGAGACGTCTTCGGACAGCGCTGGCTCTTCGGCTTTGAAACAGAGATGAGCACCGCCCCCTAGAGTCGGGAACAACTAGCACACATGTGCGGGAGAACCTTTACCTTTATATCTTGAAATTGACCAATCAGCAGAAGGGGAACATTGCTTTGGACCCAGGATTTTATATTTGTCATGCAGAAATGTATTTACAAATCTTCCTGATAACTGGCATTAAACTTTCATACCAGAATGTGCTGAAATAAAGAGTTTTGCTCCAGGAAAGAAAAGCGATGTGTCACTTAATGAACCATGAATAACTTATACATGTGAATGCCTAATAAGGAACCTAAATCAATAGATACCGTAGCCGTTTCATTCCTACCTCGAGCCAGAATGTTTCTGGAATGGAACACATTCTATTGCAAATCAAGTGATATACGGGCCATTTGTAGTAAATGGATTGGTCATTTTACAACAACCTTATTGTTTTGTAGTGATAGCCCCGGATCCTCATGACTAGGAGATTCCCATGAGTAGCATATGATATTCTTGCATTTATTGAGCAATGAGAAATGGATGGATGACCTCCCTTCCTTTCTGTTTGTAATGCCTGCTCCAATATTTTCCGACCTGCTTCCTTTACTTCCATTGAATTAGAAAGATTTTTGGATGGAACTTTCAATTACAATGTTCAATTACAATATTTTCAATTACAATATTCTTTTTCAGTAGAAAGTAGAGTAGAGTAGAGTAGAGACAGAATAGAATAGAATAGAATAGAATAGAATAGAATAGAATAGAATAGAATAGAATAGAATAGAATAGAATAATGAATGGAATAGATGGAATGGAATGGAATGGGGATTTTAGAGTATCCTTCCCCTGGAGTGGGGTGGAAATGGAGATTTTACAGTATCCTTCCCCTGCCACGCCCACCAAGCCATACCCACAGAACCGGTAGTAAAAAAAATTGAAACCCACACAGTGTACCCATACAACGAAATTCACTTAACATCCAAAGACCAGGTCCAACACACATGACAATCCCCAGTCACACCCTTACCCACCAAAAATCCCCCATCCTAAACCATCCAAGCATCCACACAGCAGACCAAGTAAGGCTGTCCGACAGCTGTCCAACCCAATGGTGGCCCTTTAATTCATTGTTGAGTGCAATTATAACTCTGGGATAAAAACAATTCAGAAAACGTGTGGTCCAAGGTTTAATTGTTCTGTTTCTTCTGCCAGAAGACAAGAGTCCAAAAAGATTGTAAACAGGATGGGAAGAGTCTTCAGTCTTCCACAGCATGGTTTTGATTATTAGTGGCTGCCAAAGCCATCCTTCTTGAAATCAAATTTGTTCAGAATTATATACCATTATA
Organism: Ahaetulla prasina; assembly: GCF_028640845.1. Taxonomy (NCBI): domain Eukaryota; kingdom Metazoa; phylum Chordata; class Lepidosauria; order Squamata; family Colubridae; genus Ahaetulla; species Ahaetulla prasina. The sequence continues at coordinate 13,078,253 of NC_080547.1, forward strand.
TATACCATATTTTTCAGAGTATAAGTTCAGCATGAGCAGCCACCTCGGTGCCTCACGTTTTTGGCCTACAAATGCTCCATTTTAGACCCGTTCCAGGTTATGGGGATCGCTGCAGCACATCGCTGCCGGTTGGCACCTCTTCGCATCTCATTTTCAGCCTCCGTGTGTTGCTTTTTCAGCCTCCACGTGTCACGTTTTTAGCCTCCGCGTCAGTGGTAGGTTTCAAAATATTTTACTACCGATTCTGTGGATGTGACTTGATGGGCGTGGCATGGCTTGGTGGGCATGGCAGGGGAAGGCTACTGTAAAATCTCCATTCCCACCCCACTACAGGGGAAGGTTACTGCAAAATCCCCATTTCCTCTGGGACTTGGTAGGCAGAGAATAGATGAGGGCAGGGCCAGTCAGAATTTTTACTATCGGTTCTCCGAATTCTCAGAATTTCTGCTACCGGTTCTCCAGAACTTGTCAGAACCTGCTGAAACCCACCTCTGCTCCGCGTGTCACATTTTCAGCCTCCACGCATCAAGTTTTCAGCTCCTGCACATCATGTTTTCGGCCTCCACCTGCCCCATTTTTGGCCTCTGCTTGTCACATTTTCAGGCAGTTCCAGGTGGCAGGAATTGCCACTGCCATTGATCCCCACTGCCTGGAACCACCCGAAATCCAATGCACGGAGGCCAAAAACAGGATGTGCGGAGGCCAAAGATGCGATGCACAGAGGCTGAAAACGAAACCAGTATTTATCCTTCTGAAAGAACGTCTACTTAATAAAAGTTTCTGCCAGATTCAGGAGAAACAGATGGAGGATACAGTCCTTTTTGCTCTCCTATGATATCTGTTGTGCCTCGCCCGCCCTCCTCTCCTCAGCCGGGCCCCTCCCATCTCCTGCTATCTGAGCCAGAGACTGATAGTGAAGAAGAATGGCCTGGCATTCCTCCAGCCCCCAGCCCTGGCACCATGTCCGGACAGACTGAGCAAACAAACCTCCCTACAGCGTGTGAGCACGAAGCCAGTCACGAGCTAGAATTGCCGGCAGCTGAGCAGGAAGACGAAAAGTGGACAGATCCCCGCTTCTGGAGAATGGAGAGGCGACGTCAGCAAAAGGAAGGGAGGGGCAGGCCTGGATAAGTGCTGATTCATGGAGCCACACCCCATGGCCTATATAAAGGATCTGCTTTTTGGCATTCCTTGAGTCAGGCAAAGTCTCATCTGGTTGCTGAAGTCACACCTTGGATTCCTGCCTGCCCTGAGAACTCTGACAGGAATTTGGCAAAGCTGCAGAGGCTTCGTAGCCTCGCTTGATACAGACTTCCCAGACCCGGCCGTCAGAGGAGGAGTGGGACACGACAATATCTGACGTAGCTTGAGGCCCAGCCACTAAGAATGGAAACACAATTCTTCTACCCAAATTAAAATTGGCTTGCAAAAGAAATCATCTTAGACGTGGATATTATAAGCATCCGGAACTCATGTTGCTGACTCCGAAAGCACAAGTCATGCTGACCTCACTACTACTATAGTCAACTCTGTCTCACAATTCTTTGTCTGCTCATTGATTGCTGTGACCCCCTGCCTTCTCTTGTAGTTTTTAAATATCATTTGCGGGTAACAAGCTGTGTAGAAATGCCATTTGTTGTCTCTTTTCAATATCCTCGCTGTTGCTAGGGGCAAGTTGGGAGGTGTTCTGGCTTCTCCCATTTCTTTCTAACGCTGTCTTTGATTGAAAAGATCACACTTCCTACTATCCTTATCCCTAACAAAGCCAGCCGGCTACAGGGATTTTATTATAAAGGCATTAACTGCTACCTTATGAGAGATTTGTTGTTTTTGAGTGACAAACAAATGAATTCAGTTGGAAAATAATTTGGGGGTTAGGATGTAAAGAGAACCTCCAGGCATCGTCCGTGACAGCTGGAGCTGCCTTCTCTTTCTTTGCAACATCGAAGTCCTGGCTGTTTTTGTTGTTGTTGCTTTTTAAAAGATTAGCAGAGTTGGAAGGGACCTTGTAGGTCATCTAGTCCAAACCCACCCCCGCCCATACAGGAGACCTTTATCCCATTTCTGACAGATGGCAGTCCAGTCTCCTCTTGAAAGCCTCCACAACTTCTGAAGGCAACTTCTATTCCATTGGTTGATTGTTCTCATGGTCTCCTTACTTCTAGATTGAATCTCTCCTTGATCAGTTTCCACCCATTATTCCTTGTCTGGCTTTTGAGTGCTTCGGAAAATAGTTTGACCCCCTTCTCCTTTCTGTGGAAGCCCCTCAAATATTGGAAGACTGTTATCATGTCTTCCCTGGTCCTTCTCTTCACTAGATTAGCCAGGCCCAGTTCCTGAAACTGTTCATTGTATGTTTTAGCCTCCAGTTCAGAGGTGGGTTTCAGCAGGTTCTGACCAGTTCTGGAGAACTGGTAGCGGAAATTTTGAGTAGTTTTTACCGGTAGTAAAAATTCTGACTGGCCCCGCCCCTACCTATTCTCTGCCTCCCGAGTCCCAGCTGATCAGGAGAAAATGGGGATTTTGCAGTAACCTTCCCCTGGATTGGGGAGGGAATGAACATTTTACAGTGTCCTTCCACTGGAGTAGGGTGGGAATGGAGATTTTACAGTATCTTTCCCCTGCCACACCCACCAAGCCACGCCACACCTACCAAGCCACACCCACAGAACCGGTAGTAAAAAAATTTGAAACCCACTACTGCTCCAGTCCCCTATGCACGGTCACTCATGCTCTCGTTACCTCTTGTCTGGACTATTGCAATGCTCTCTACATGGGGCTCCCCTTGAAGAGCACCCGGAGACTCCAGTTAGTCCAGAATGCGGCTGCACGGGTTATTGAGGGAGCAGTTCGGAGCTCCCATGTAACACCTATCCTGCGCAGATTGCACTGGCTGCCTGTTGTCTTCCGGGTGTGCTTCAAGGTGTTAGTTACTAACTTTAAAGCGCTTCATGGCTTAGGACCGGGATACCTACAGGACCGTCTACTGCCAACGTCTATCTCCCAACGACCGGTATGCTCTCACAGAGAGGGGCTCCTCAGGGTGCCGTCAGCCAAGCAATGCCGGCTGGCGGCCCCCAGGGGGAGGGCCTTCTCTGTGGGGGCTCCTACCCTATGGAATGAGCTTCCCCCTTGACTTCGACAAATATCTGACCTTAGGACCTTCCGCCGCGAACTTAAAACCTACTTATTTCGTCTTGCTGGACTCGCTTAAATTTTAAATTATCAAATTGATTTTATATTTTAAATTTTTTGTAAATTTTAGAGGGTAATATTTTATCTATAAGTAGCCATATCGAATAGGTTTTTTAAGGGTTGTTTTTAGTTTTGTATTGTTTTCTTTCTGTATTTTATTCCTGGCTGTACACCGCCCTGAGTCCTTCGGGAGAAGGGCGGTCTATAAATAAAAATATTCTATTCTATTCTATTCTAATCATCTTGGTTGCTCTTCTCTGCACTCTTTCTAGAGTCTCAACATCTTTTTTATAGTGTAGTGACCAAAATTGGATTGTCAGCTTTGGAAGCCATATTAACACCAGAAGCTTCCACGCTGCCACCTTCTTGCGCTTGGGAAAGTCGGAGGGAGGATTTAGTATTGTAGTTAGACATAATAGCATTCTTCTTTTTGGTCAAGGTCAAGGTGCTCCTGCATCTGGAGGAGTAGTAGTTCAGGGGTGGGTCCTTCTTACCTTTACTACTGGTTCGCAATGGGAGCGCTTGCTTCACTCGTGCGCATGAGCAAATCACCCATGATGACGGACGCTCCGCCCACCCGCCAGTTTTACTACCGGTTCTATAGAACCGGACCAAACCGGGAGAAACCCAACACTGGAGTGGTTGAAGTGGTGTCTCGAGATGGGACGGACGGTGATTGAGTCATGGGATGGACTGAGGGGTGCTGTTGTGATCCGTCAGCAGCCTACCGTGCTGGTGGCGGAATCGGACAGTGATGAGGCAGAGGCGAGGCCAGGGCCATCGAGAAATGGGGTGTGGACTCCTGGGCCTGAGAGTAGTGAGAATGAGGTGCGGACTCCAGAGCCTCCAGAGGTCGAGAGTAGCGAGTAGGAGGAGGAGCTGGGAGAGCCTGTCCCTAATGCCCGAATGAGAAGAGCTGCCAAGAGGCAGGAGCAGCTCAAGCAGAGAGGTCACCTCGGGGGTAGGGCCAAGAGATAATTGCCCCCTCCCATAAGGTTTAAAAGGAGACCAGCATCGGTGTCTCAGTTTGCCGGAAAAGAACGTTGGAGCTGCGCTCTTCCCATTCTCTGCTCTGGATGTTTCTCTGAGAAGACCTTGGCAGCTCTCCATTCTCTGCTCGAGACGCTTATCTGCAAAGAACTTTGGCAATTATCTAAATTGGACCAGGTTGGAAATAATACAGACTGTTTTGTGTGAGAAGCCTTTGCTTTCTTTTGAGTTTCACGATGCTGGGAATGGGTCAATTCCCAGCTGCTTGAATAAAGTTTATTTTCATTAAGGACTGAGTTTGTTGCTACCTGCTCGAGTCTGGGTCACAACAGGTGCAAGGGCTGGATTTGGGATTTTGATTTACTGAGGGGAAACCCGGAACTCTCCCATTCAGGTTTTCCCAGATGTGCCAGTATACCTACTCTTAATAAATGGAAGCTTTGAGAAGATGCCTGTCTTGTAGCTTTTAATTGGAGTTGGGTGTTTTTCTGGAATGTTGACATGGATGCAGTATTCTAGGTGTGGCCTTACTAAGGCTTTATAGAATGGTATTCAGTTGGTCAGCTCAGGTCAGCTACAACTAATTTTACGCAGCTTCTTTTCTAAAAACTCTACACTACTAACTAGAGCATACAAAACATTTGCCAGACCTATTCTTGAATACAGCTCATCCGTCTGGAACCCATACCACATCTCTGATATTAATACAATAGAACGAGTCCAGAAATATTTCACTAGAAGAGTTCTTCACTCCTCCGAAAACAACAAAATACCTTATACCAGCAGACTTGAAATCCTGGGATTAGAAAACTTACAACTCCGTCGACTTCGACATGACCTGTGTTTAACACACAAAATCATCTATTGCAATATCCTTCCTATAAAAGACTACTTCAGCTTCAATTGCAATATTACAAGAGCAAAAAAATAGATTCAAGCTAAATGTCAACCGCTTCAAACTCGATTGCAGAAAATATGACTTCTGTAACAGAGTTGTTAATGCTTGGAACTCATTACCTGACTCCATAGTCTCTACTCAAAATCCCAAAATCTTCAACCAAAAACTGTCTACTATTGACCTCACCCCATTCCTAAGAGGTCCGTAAGGGGCGTGCATAAGAGCACAATAGTGCCTACTGTTCCTGTCTTATTGTTCCCTTCATTATATCAAATTAATATAGTTGATGCATATTTTTTACTCATATATATATATATATTCTTCAAGACATGTTGTTTTATTTAAAAACTCCTGGGCCCCGTGGTTGCTCTTCTTTGGACTGGCTTCCAAAACAGCCATCCTTTCTGTGCAAAGTTTTAATCGCCCACTTCAAAATGAGGTGGCCCATGAAGGTCGTATGACCATGGCAGGTGCTTTTAGATTGCTGGGAGGAAAGAGATGCACCATTACAAATCAGGCAAAAAAAAAAAGACTCCAGACAGCTGAGAACATAAAAAGCCCAGGAAAGCAAGCTAAGTAAAGAGGTACCTTGCTCAATAGTAGTACCTGTGAGAGGGATCTTGGAGTCCTAGTGGACAACCATTTAGATATGAGCCAGCAGTGTGCAGCAGCTGTTAAAAAAGCCAACACAGTTCTGGGCTGCATAAACAGAGGGATAGAATCAAGATCACGTGAAGTGTTAGTGCCACTTTGTAATGCCTTGGTAAGGCCACACTTGGAATATTGCATCCAGTTTTGGTTGCCACGATGTAAAAAAGATGTTGAGACTCTAGAAAGAGTGCAGAGAAGAGCAACAAAGATGATTAGGGGACTGGAGGCTAAAACATATGAAGAACGGTTGCAGGAACTGGGTATGTCTAGTTTAACAAAAAGAAGGACTAGGGGAGACACGATAGCTGTGTTCCAATATCTCAGGGGCTGCCACAAAGAAGAGGGAGTCGGGCTGTTCTCCAAAGCACCTGAGGGTAGAACAAGAAGCAATGGGTGGAAACTGATCAAAGAAAGAAGCAACTTAGAACTAAGGAGAAATTTCCTGACAGTTAGAACAATTAATAAGTGGAACGACTTGCCTGCAGAAGTTGTGAATGCTCCAACACTGGAAATTTTTAAGAAAATGTTGGATAACCATCTGACTGAGATGGTGTAGGGTTTCCTGCCTGGGCAGGGGGTTGGACTAGAAGGCCTCCAAGGTCCCTTCCAACTCTGTTGTTATGTTATGTTATGTAATAACCCAGCAACATCATCCTTTTTGGACAAAGCGGATGGACCGTTTTTACCTGGACCCAAAGATTAGCTTTTGGCAAGGAAATGGCATTTTGAATAGGAACAAACCTTCTCTATCATGCACCAGGGTTTGCTTTTTTTCCTCGCCACTATATTTCTGAGCATGAATAGGCAGCAGGTCCCCATTGTCTTCCTTCCGAGGCAATTTGAAATGTGTGTATGTGTGTGTGCGTGTGAATATATATATATGTGTGTGTGTGTGTGTGTGTAGCACACAAAACAGTGATTAAGAGAAGGAAATGAATTCTATTATTTACAGAGAATGGAATTGCAAAGCTCCGGATTGTTTATCCATTTCTCTTTACACCCCTATCTCATCTCTCTCACGTAATTTCATTCTCTTTTCAGGTTTTATTTTTTTTTAAAGAGAAGAGGGCAGAAAACTCCAATTTATTTAAATGCTTTTGTCAGTTTCTGTCCTAAAAAAAAACAAACCCAAAAAAACAAAAAAACCCAATACGGATAGACCAAAAGACTCAACCCAACATTACTGAGTTTGCTTAGGCAAGAAAGAAGCTAAAATGTTTGTAACTGTTCTGTTCTGTTCTGTTCTGTTCTGTTCTGTTCTGTTCTGTTCTGTTCTGTTCTTTTATGTTTGATCTGATTCATCATGCTATAAAAAAGATGTTGAGACTCTAGAAAAAGTGCAGAGAAGAGCAACCAAGATGATTAGGAGACTGGAGGCTAAAACATACGAAGAACGGTTGCAGGAACTGAGCATGGCTAGTCTAGTGAATAGAATAGAATAGAATAGAATAGAATAGAATAGAATAGAATAGAATAGAATAGAATAGAATAGAATAGAATAGAATTTTTATTGGCCAAGTGTGATTGGACACACAAGGAATTTGTCTTGGTGCATATGCTCTCAGTGTACATAAAAGAAAAGATATGTTCATCAAGGTACAGACATGATAGCAGTCTTCCAATATTTGAGGGGCTGCCACAGAGAGGAGGGGGTCAAACTATTCTCCAAGGCGCCTGAAGGCCAGACAAGGAACAATGGATGGAAACTGATCAAGGAGAGATTCAACCTGGAAATAAGGAGGAATTTTCTGACAGTGAAAGCAATAAACCAATGGAACAGCTTGCCTTCCTTCCTTCCTTCTTCTTAGAGGACTAAAGGCTAAAACTTATGAAGAACAGTTACAAGAATTGGGTATGTCTAGCTTAATGCAAAGAAGGACTGGGGTGACATGATGGCAGTCTTCCAATATCTCAGGGGCTGCCCCAAAGAAGAGGGAGTCAAGCTATTCTCCAAAGCACCAGAAGGCAGGGCAAGAAGCAACGGATGGAAACTAGTCAAGGAGAGAAGCAACCTAGAACTAAGGAGAAATTTCCTGAAAGTGAGAACAATTAACCAGTGGAAAAACTTGCCTCCAGAAATTGTGGGTGCTGCAGCACGGGAGGTTTTTAAGAAGAGATTGGACGACCATTTGTCTGACGTGGTTTCCTGCCTTAGCAGGGCTTTGGGCTAGAAGACCTCCAAGGTCTCTTCCAATGCTGTTCTTCTGTTCTTCTTAAAAAATAATGATAAAAGTCTCCAATGCAACGTTCCCTGTTGCTCTGACCATTTCTTGGAGGAATTGTATTTTTAAATCAACAGGCACTAAGCGCCATTACACTCCAGAAACAGAACCTTTCTGCTCCCTCCACTGGAGTTCCACTTGACAGCCTCATAATGAGGGACTTTGCAAATTTCTCACCGTTTACTGAATTGACAGCCTGAAGGGTTGAGGCTTTTTTCCAGCAGAGGGGAAATGAACAAAAATAAGCCAACGTTTTTTTTTAAAAAAAGCCTCGTTTAACTCAGCCCAAGTAAAATAGAAAATGTGTTTCCCTTGGAGAGAGAAAGCTACATGCAAGAAATGCATGTTGTGCATTCAAAGCCGAACAGATTTCATTCAGTTGGGTCATCTAGAGTTGGGAAGAGGACCGTGACTGACAGTCAAAAGTCAGTTTGGTCAAGTGGTTAAAGCGCCATGCTAGAAACTGGGAGACAAGGAGTTCTAGTCCCGCCTTAGGCACGAAAGCTGGCTTGGGTGAAGTTCCATCATATACAGTCAGTTCAGTGATGGGTTTCAAATTTTTTTTTACTACTGGTTCTGGGGGTCTGGCTTGGTGGGCGTGGCAGGGGAAGGATACTGTAAAATCTCCATTCCCACCCCACTCCAGGGGGAGGTTACTGCCAAATCCCCATTTCCTCCCGATCAGCTGGGACTTGGGAGGCAGAGAATAGATGGGGGTGGGACCTGTCAGAATTTTTACTACCGGTTCTCCGAACTACTCAAAATTTCTGCTACCGGTTCTCCAGAACTGGTCAGAACCTGCTGAAACCCACCTCTGAATCAGTTATGGAGGAGATGGCGGAGTGTTGCTTGAAAGCCTGACGGGATAATCCATATTTTGACGACCGTAATGTATATGCCAGCCTCTCTATTCTAAGCGGATAAAAAGTATGCTCTAATCTAGCTGTTTACGCGCTTAAGAAAATGTATGCATTATCCTCGCGTAGAGTAAAACAGGTGCAGAGATCTCACGACCCCAACAAAGCTCATCAGCCAACAGAAGCTTAAACCAAAAGTCTAACTCAACAGAGGCCAAAACTGATGATTTAAAAAATAATAATGTCTCTGCCAGCGAAAATCCGAAAGAGGCAGCTTGGAAAGCTAGTCTGATTTTGTGTAAAATTAGCAAGATGGCTGAAGACGGTGCTTCTTAATTTGCAGGCAATCACAGAGGGAATCTCACTTCATTTCCTCACTGATCATTCTGGGCCTTGGTTATCAGGATGCCCAGGAGAAGCTCCACGTCCAATTTTAGGATAGAAAGAGAGGAGGGAGATGAATGATTGCGTTCCAGGCACCTGAACAGCTTTACCAATGGAGGGAACGACTCACATACGTAAATGTGTCATCCCTGCACAGATGCACAGCTAGGAAGAAGGGAATTCCAATCTGACCATTTGCCAATTTGACGATTATAACAGAGAAGGGCAGAAAATTCAGAAAATGGGGTTTCGTTGTTACGGTTGTTTAAATAACTAGAATGAACAGCACTGTGCAGCCATTTTGCGGCTAATGGATTTTAAAGGCATTTTAATACATCTGAATTGGCATAGGTAGGTAACTAAGTAACATCATCAGTGCTAGAAGGGAGGAGGAGGAGGAGGAGGAGAAGGAAGAAGAAGAAGAAGAGGAGGAGGAGAAGGAGGAGGAGGGGAGAGAGAGAGAGAGAGAGAAAGAAAGAAAGAAAAAAAGAAAGAAAGAGAAAAAAGAAAGAAAGAGAAAGAAAGGAAAAAAAGAAAAAGAGAAGAAAGAAGGAAGAAAGAAGGAAGGAAGGAAAGAAAAAGAAAGAAAAGGAAGGAAGGAAGGAAGGAAGGAAGGAAGGAAGGAAGGAAGGAAGGAAAGACAAAGAAAGAAAGAAAGAAAGAAAGAAAGAAAGAAAGAAAGAAAGAAAAGGACTCTTGAGCTTGGTAGTTTTTTTGCAGATGTTTCATGACCCAAACATCAGTATTAGTCTTGAGTAGCACTGATGATGTTACCTACTTGGGTCACGAAATGTCTGCAAGAAAGCAACCAAGCTCAGAAGTCACCGAAGACCCCACAGTCCACCCTTAAGTTACAAATATTCTCTTTTATTGAAACCTGAATGGTTTCAAGACTGGAAAAAAAAATTCTTGCATTTTTCTGACAAAACTCAGGGGAAAAATGATTTTTAATACTTTCGTTACTTTCTAATTATGCTGCTATTATGCTAGCTTTGACAAAGTATTCCCCAAATGTAAAATATGAAAAAAACACCTTTTCAAAACATTCCATTACCCTTTTAGTCTGCTGGGGATAAGGATAAATACAGCACAGTTCAGTCTCATTAGCCATGCTGATTCACAGGTTGGATTAACAGAGGAGAAAAACTTACTACCTCTGCTATGGCCTGGGAGAATTAGCTTGCGTTTTTGGGGAAGGGGACCTGTAGTGTTAGTGGGAGGGTGGGGTTCAGAGGTCAAACCCAGTGAGATGGTGGAGGCAGTGTTTTGATGCAAACCTCATCCCATTAGATCAGTGGTTCTCAACCTTTATAGTGCTGCGACCCCTTTAATACAATTCCCCACGATGTGGCGACCCCAACTGTAAAATTATTTTCGTTTTGAACTTATCGCGCCTGAAGCCGTATTGGCTAGCGATCTGAACTGCTTGCGATTGCCTTGAGGACGGAGGCATTAAAGCAGAGACTCCTCCCCTATTAAGTTTATGGCACCTGAAGCCAGATTAGAGTGATTGCAGCTGGCTTGAGAGGGAGACATCAGAGCAAAGATTTCTCTCTTTTTTAATTCATCACGCCTGAAGCCGAATCCGGCTAGCGATTTGAAGAGCCTGCAGCTGGCTTGTGGAGTCAACCATTGGAGCGCGATTCTTTGACTTGCAAGTATACTTCCCATATTTCCGATAGGCGACCCCTGGCAAATTGTCATTCGACCCCTAACGGGGTCACGACCCACAGGTTGAGAACTGCTGCATTAGATCATGTTGAGGTCCGCCAGCAGCAGAGTCAGACAGCGATGAGGCTGAAGAAGAACTGGGGCCAGTCCTGGAGGCTGGAGAAGGCCCAGATGAAGGCTCTCTGTTGGAGGCAGAGGTGGGGCCAGGGCCATCGGGGAGTGATATGCGAACTCCAGAGCCTCCAAAGGCTGATAGTAGTGAGGCAGGAGAACAGGAGGAGCCTGTTCCTAATGCACGCATGAGAATTGCTGCCACAAGGCAAGAGCAGCTCAAGCAAAGAGGACGACTCGGAAATAGGGCCAAGAGATGATAGGCCCCTCTCATAAGTCTTAAAAGACCAGCAATGGCGTTTGGGCTCAAATGGCTAGGTTGGCAGAGCTGGGACAAGTAACGGGAGCTCACCCCGTTATGCAGCACTAGGGATTCGAACCGCCAAACTGCCGACCTTTCGATCGACAAGCTCAGCATCTTAGCCACTGAGCCTTACATTCCCCAAAAGGTACAAAAATGCCAGAGCGCTTAGGCACCAGGCTAGAAGTTATAAATCAATAAACTGCAGGATACAGGATATATAAGAAAGAAAGTAATAAATAAAGAAGTAATTAAAAAAGAACAAAACCCTTCCCCTGACAGGGGAACTGACAGTCTTTAACAAGAAGGAACCGGCAGGCAACTTAGCTTTCCTTTAATTTTTTTTTTGCATTTATACCCCGCCCTTCTCCGAAGACTCAGGGCGGCTTACACTATGTCAAGCAATAGTCTTCATCCATTTGTATATTATATACAAAGTCAACTTATTGCCCCCAACAATCTGGGTCCTCATTTTACCTACCTTATAAAGGATGAAAGGCTTAGTCAATCTTGGGCCTGGTGGGACTTGAACCTGCAGTAATTGCAAGCAGCTGCTGTTAATAACAGACTGCGTTAGTCTGTTGAGCCACCAGAGGCCCCATCTTTATGATGAGGGAACACCATTGATTTACACTTACAAAGAGCAGCACGACTCTATTTGGCCTTCGCCTTTTTTGCTTTCTCCTCTTTTAAAGCGGAGAAACAAATGAGGTGCGCTAGAAATGGTTGCGCGTTCAATGCCCCCATCTTCCGCTTTTACCTGGGAGAGGAAAGAGCTGCAGGCCTCGGTCCAGGAGAAACTTCAGCTGTGGCTCTGTAAACCCACGCTATTTTCCTGGTGACGTTTCTTCAGGCTTTCTCTCCTCTGAAGGGAGATCATTCATTCTACCTCTTCGCATCTCTTCCATCTCCTTCCCTGATTTACAAGCCGGTCTCTAAATATAGTGTTATTCAGGTGTTTATTCTCTGGCCAATGGAAACCACAAGCTTTGCTTGCCCAGAGTTTAATCAAATAATTGATTTATTAGCAAAAGGACGTTGTCAGTCTCCTCTCTTTCCCACAGCCGTCCCGGGGTCCAAATTGCATCCAGGCCAAGAAAATGTACAGGAAGACCTTTAAAATCCGAAGGTGGGGGGAGATGAGGGTGGGGGAAGCATTGATTAGAAGCCTTTCCATCTTAGGCATTTAGACTCTCTATCCTGCTCTCTTTCGATGCCAGCTTGCTAAATGCCTGACAAGTTTGTGGCAGCTATTCAAACTTTCCCCCCCACATCCTTAAATCTAGTTAGGAATTGCATTGCACTCTTGTCGGACGCACCGAAGTACTTCCAGGTTAAAAGGATGAGCCGGTGACATCATCGTTGGCCCGAAGGATGCCCAGTTGAAGTCTCCTCTCATGTCTCCGGCAGGAGCTGGAACAAAGGGCAGGAGCTCAACCCTGCCCCATGGCAGCACTCGGATCTCGAACTTAGGCTTGCTTAACCTCCACCCCAGAGTCCTAACCCAGTGGTGGGATTCAGCCAGTTCGCACCAAATCGGGAGAACCGGTTGTTAACTTTCTAAGCAGTTTGGAGAACCAGTTGTTGGAAGAAATCTTATTTTTTTTTTCACTTTACAGGGCTAATCCTGTAAGGAAGGCAGGAAGGAAACATTCTGGTGGTGTTTCTAGCCGAATCTTTATTGCCCTGTTTACAGAAACTGCGTCTCTGGTTAACCCTTAGTACATTGTAACAGCTAAGACGAAGCACCCATTGACATGAGTGATGTTGAGTTGACCACACCCACATGGTCACATGACCACCGAGCCACGCCTACCCAGCTGGTCATTAGGGCAGAGAACCAGTTGTTAAATTATTTGAATCCCACTACTGGTCCTCATTAAGTGAGCCACCGTGCTCCTTTGCAGATAGGAAAGCAAAGAATTGATCCAAGTCAAGACGAAGCTGTAATAGTGTCTCTTTTTACATATCATTTTTATTTTATTATATAAAATATAAAATACAAAGAAAAAAAAGAAAAGAAAATAGGAAAATAAGGGAAGGAAAGGGGACAGGAGAAAGGGGCTTTGAAATACAAAAAGTATTGACTTCCAACCCTTCCTAGCACAATGCAAGATAAACACACTCCAACCTCAACTTTTTCTTTCAAATCAACGAAACCAAGATCAAAGTTTCCGTTTTTTTCTTCCCTAGGTGTCTCAATGCGTCCTGGGATCTGTCATAGGGTGGATGGTGATAACTGAATGTTCTGACCCAGCTTCCCAAACACAACAAACTCTCGGACGTGAACTCAAAAGATTCCTTTTTTAAGAATGCCAGCAACCCTGGCAAAAAGTTTCTCTCGCAGGCTAACAAGTCTGTCTGGTCAGAAGATGAATAGTTGTTTGCCACATCTATTCATTTCTGCCGCCTGCCTTTTATCCCCAGAGCTAGGGTGGGGCTTTGCCACCAGCGGTGGCTCTTCCTTCCCAAGGACTGGCCCATAGATTTCCGCTGCTCTCCTCTCCTCTGCCTTCTGCGCATCCGCGCGTCAGATACTGGACCCAGCTGTTCCTCTTCTTCCTCATCAGCCACCTCCAGACCTGGGGACTGTAGACTCTCCATCTGAGGCTGATGGATGGCCCAGGCTCCACCTCTGTCTCTCTCTCTCTCTCTTTTTCTTCCAGCTTCATTCCCTCTTTCCCCTCAGAGCTCTCAGGTTGCCTTGATGCTGGCCCTGACTCCCACGCCTCTTCCTCCCCCTCTGATTCAGCTGCCGGAGGGGCTGGCGGCTGACAGGCCACAACACTGAAATTCTGGATGGATGCCCAGCTGTTATATTGGTAGTCTTCTCCGTGACCCACACTGGCTTAGCCAGCTTTTTGAAACGCTGGGAATATCTTCAAAAACCTGTCTGAACCGATTAAGTGCAGACATTGCATTAAACTGCAGCCTAAGTAAGATTTATGGAAACATCCATAATTGGATGAGTTTCCTATCTCAATGAGTGTCAGCTTTTCAAGGCAGACCAGACTAGGGAGCCAGAGTTACGAATGCTAATAACTACTCACTAACTTTTACATTTATAATAGTAGCAGACTCTTGTGATTCCGAATGTGGCTCCCTCTCCCTCCTTTTATCTTTGGGAGAACCGGGGAGGGTCAAGCCAGAGATACTTTCTTAAATCATATGTGTGCCTTGAACTCAAATTTCTCTGGTCTGACTGTTATCTTTTTTTTTTTATTTATTTACATTTAAATTTCTCCGAAATTTAAATTTAAATTTTCTCCGAAGACTCAGGGCGGCTTACAGTGTATAAGGCAATAGTCTCATTCTATTTGTATATTTACAAAGTCAACTTATTGCCCCCCCAACAATCTGGGTCCTCATTTTACCTACCTTATAAAGGATGGAAGGCTGAGTCAACCTTGGGCCGGGCTTGAACCTGCAGTAATTGCAGGCTGCTGTGTTTTAATAACAGGCTTCTTACAGCCTGAGCCACACCATGGCCCTTTAGTTGTGGGTTTTCAGCACAGATCAATTTTTTAAAAAAATCTATGTACCGCTAAAACTCTTGTGTCTGTTTGATCGTTTGTAACTTTCCATTAGGAGAAAATATGCATTGTGGGACAATAATTTTTGAGCTATATACCCAGGGGTGAAATGCTTCTAGTTCACACCGGTTCAGATGAACCGGTAGCAGCGGCAGCAGGTGGTTTGGAGAACCGGTAGCGGCGGTTGCGTGAGGCTCCACCCACCCACCAGGACATAGTTACTTCCTGGTTTCAACCGGGAAGTAACCTGTTTTTTACCCTCTGCACATGCACAGAGGGTCCAAAATCACATGTGATCGATGCGCGCGAGCGGAGCAAGCATGTGGTACACACACTTCCAAATAGGTAGGAAGAATGCATCCAAAAACTAGGACTTATAACTTTCACGGGATTGACATCTGGCAGAATTATAGCCACATTGTGGCATTCAGCCATGGTCATGTGATCATTATTTCCAGTGCTCCCTGTCAGCTTCCTACAAGAAAGGTCACTGGGGAAGTCAGCAGGAAGTCGGAAGTAACTCCCTCTGTTTTTTGGTTCATCCGTGATCATTCATGAGGACCTGTATACTGCACGAATCAAGAAGAGGGCCGTGAAAATATTTGCAGATCCCTCGCATCCTGGACATAAACTGTTTCAACTCCTACCCTCAAAACGACACTATAGAGCACTGCACACCAGAACAACTAGACACAAGAACAGTTTTTTCCCGAAGGCCATCACTCTGCTAAACAAATAATTCCATCAACACTGTCAAACTATTTACTGAATCTGCACTACTATTAATTTTCTCATCGTTCCCATCACCAATCTCTTTCCATTTATGACTGTATGACTGTAACTTTGTTGCTGGCAATCCTTATGATTTATATTAATATATTGACCATCAATTGTGCTGTAAATGTCGTACCTTGATGAACGTATCTTTTCTTTTATGTACACTGAGAGCATATGCACCAAGACAAATTCCTTGTGTGTCCAATCACACTTGGCCAATAAAATTCTATTCTATTCTATTCTATTCTATTCTATTCTATTCTATTCTATTCTATTCTATTCTATTCTATTTCTTTGTGTAGTCAAGGGAATATCTCTGAAATGATGACTCAACAGATCACGAGTTGTCTAGTTAGTATATGATATAAATCCACATCACGATGACATAAGAAACACGGTAAGATTTCCTAATACGATATAATAGTCCATGCAAGCAATTCGAGCCGTTAGCTTTAATAAAACTCTACAGAGAATAATGAAAGAGAAGACTTTGTAGGGAGCATTTGAAGGACCTTCTTAAACGTCTAAAAATCAGACCCTGCAGGTAATTCAAGAGGGGGGGGGTCACTTTGGGAGGGTTGGCGCTAAATGAGACAAAAAAGCTTTAAAGCGCGAGGTGGCAATTTTAACTCGAAGAAAAACCAATCGAACTTGATTGCGCTATCAAGCTGAGCACGCACAAGCATGATTTGGCATCATTGTTTTCAAATAAAGCGGTTATTGGAAGCACTGCTTGGAAATCAGCACCAGCAATGTAGACTGATGATGTTCTCGAAGATCCAACACTCTCGGAATTGACAAAAAGAGGAGAAAGGGATATTGTCAGGCCTGGAAGCCGTATTACCTTGGTGCCTTCAGGATGGCATAGGGCCGGGCTATTTACAGGACCATCTACTGCCACCGATTGCCTCCTACCGACCCGTGTGCTCTCACAGGGAGGGACTCCTTAGGGTGCCGTCAGCCAGGCAGTGCCGACTGGCGACGCCCAGAGGGAGAGCCTTTTCTGTGGGGGCTCCCACCCTCTGGAACGAACTTCCCCCAGGTCTTCGTCAACTTTCCGACCTTCGAACCTTTCGCCGCGAGCTTAAGACACATCTATTTATTTGCGCAGGACTGGACTAGAATTTTAAATTTTAATTTGGTTTTAATGGGGTTTTATTATTTTTATTGCAATTTTTAACATTCGGCCTTATCTAATAAGTTTTTTAAACTGGTGTTTTATTCTGTATTTATAGGCATGTTTTTTATTAGGCTGTAAACCGCCTTGAGTCCCCTGGGAGATAGGGCGGTATATAAATGTGATTAAATAAATAAATAAATAAATAAATCCAGGCCTGCCACAATCCTACCGTGGGAAGTTGGGAGAGGGGAGGGCATGAGTGAAATTGAATTAGCCATAACAAAACATTGCAGAGGAGTTCAAGGCTGTGGTGTCAGGACAGCTGTGCAGAGAAGAAAGCGGAGGTTGTCTTCTGTACGTGAAGGAACTGATTGGAGCAGTGGTGGACATGTGGGAGAAGTGGGCAGGGTCTTGAATTTTCTTTTGGGTGAGGAAAACCCGGAAGCTCTCAGATTCGGGTTTTCCACAGATGTGCCAATATGACATCTCTAATAGTGCTTTACAGCCCTCTCTAAGCAGTTTACAAAGTCAGCATATTGCCTCCTGGGTCCTTATTTTACTGACCTCGGAAGGATGGAAGGCTGAGTCAACCTTGAGCTGGTCAGGATTGAACTCCTGGCTGTGGGTGGAGTTAGCCTGCAATACTGCATTCTCACCACTCTGCCACCATGGTCCTTCCTTCCTTCCTTCCTTCCTTCCTTCCTTCCTTCCTTCCTTCCTTCCTTCCTTCCTTCCTTCCTTCCTTCCTTCCTTCCTTCCTTCCTTCCTTCCTTCCTTCCTCTTTCTCCTTTCCTTTAGCACTTAGCAATAGCACTTAGACTTATATACTGTTTCTTAGTGCTTTCCAGCTCTCTCTAAGTTGTTTACAGAGTCAGCCTATTGCCCCCAACAATCTGGGTCCTCATTTTACCCACCTCTGAAGGTTGGAAGGCTGAGTCAACCTTGAGCTTGTCAGAATTGAACTGCCGAATTGCAGGCAGCTGGCAGTCAGCAGAAGTAGCCTGCAGTACTGCATTCTAACCACTGCGCCACCACGGCTCATAATGTTTGTGTCTATAAAGTATACAATGTTCAAAAACTCATATTCCCACAACATGCTGAATCTCAAACTACCCAACTTTATTCTTTTTTATGGTGGGAACAACCAGTGTGTTAAAAAAAGGGAATTAATGGATAGATGGCTGGATGGATGAGTGAGTAAATTCAAGTGAACCTGTCCTTCAGATTCTACCTCCTGGCAATAGACAGAGAAGAAGCCACCTGGGGAGGGAAGGAGAGGATGGTTGAATGACTAGCACTGTGATTATGTGAACCAGCCTCACAATCTTGGGAGATATGCAGTGTGACTTCTGGAAAAGCTATCCACACAGTCACATTTTGAGGAATTCCTAGAGACTTCAAAAGAAACAGAAGGGTTTATCTCAGACTACAGAAGGAGGCTTGCTCTCTGAAGCTTGAAGTATCTGCGTTGTAAGCAGATGGTGCTGAGCTCAGTTCACTGCATTTTCAGGTAGGGTCAGGGAAGAAATTTGTTTTGAACCTTAGATGGTTCATGAAGTTTGTGACGCGCCATCAAATTTCAGCAGTGGTGTATGATTTCCGATAAAGGTTACCCTTTTTTTTTTAAAAAAAAGAGCACCCATCCACCCCCAAACTAAAATCAAAGGCAGAAATGACAGCCAGTGGCTGGTGCAAAAATTATTCCCTTTTCATATTGGTGGTTGCTACTAACGCTTCTGTTTGCCCTGTATTTTCAGAAAGGAAGGGCCGCTCAACCGTCATGATGGCTAGAATGAAAGGGGAGGAGAGAAGGTCCTGAGTAAACATGAAATATAAACAGAATAATTCATATACCAAGTGATTCATGTACCTTTTCTGACCATCTTCTCTGGTTTAACTTGATTAGACAAGCAAGAACTCCATATTTTATTCACAAGGCTTGGGTAATGATACTGCAGAAGTTTCTAACTCACTGCCGAACAGCGAGATTAATGTTAAATTTCATCTTGACAAACATCCTAAAACCCGGCAAAATATACCGTATTTCTTCTTGGCTTGCTGCAACGCACAAATGAGAATGCAGAACATAACTCTCTTGGTACGGCCTGTCTCTAAAATGGTCTTTTTTAGATTGTGCAATGAAAATGACTTAACTTTCCCTATGCTGGAATTTGGAGTTGTAGGATTCGATGCCATCAGCCTCCGTTTCGAATCTGGATGAGCACCGTTCCTTGATCGGCTAAATTTTTCTGTCTGGTTTTGCAGCTGCCATTTTGGACGACCCCATGGAATGCAGCCGAGGGGAACGACTCTCCATCACACTGGCCAAGAACCGGATCAATCGCGCCCCTGAGAGGACGGGAAAAGCCAAAGTGGAAGTGGACATCTTTGAGTTGCTGAGAGATAGTGAATATGAAACAGCTGAGACTAGTACGTACGTCTCCAAGGTTGGATGGTTGCTTGCTTGTTTGATTCATTGATTGATTGATTGATTGATTGATTATGTCATCAAGTTGATGTTGAATCTTACTTAGCATATCTTCTACGTGATCATCTGTCCCTGGTTAGGTCACGTGATCATCTGGTTAGGTCTTCCATTTTTGTTAATATCTACTCTTGGCACGCAACAGGGTCCCCAAATTTGGCAGCTTTAATTTTTTTTTAAATAACTACGTAGTATGATGGCCTGCAGGGCCGGCGTAATGTGTAACATGTTCACACTGGTGCAATAGGACTGGGTGTTTTGTTAATACGATTTATTGGGTTAGGGATTTTTTTGTCTTCACTGTGAGTTGTATTGTGTTGGGGGGATGCACTGAGGGAGCTCAACCAATCTCATTGTACATATGTTGTGCAATGACAATAAAAATTTGGGAGAAAATATATATATATATATATATAAAAAGATATTTCTACCCATATGGGCTTTTTGGTTACAATACATGGGTTTTCCATTGTGTCCTCCTGCACAGTATGAATGGATGACTTTGCCATTGTCACTAAAATGATCATCCATCTCTAGTATATTCTTATATCACTGTTGCCCAGTAGAGGTTCCAGTTGGCTTGAACTAGGCAGCTGGGGTGACCTCCACACCATGGTGAGTCTGTTGTGAATATACACTCTTGGCATGCACCAATGTTCCCCAAACTTGGCAGCTTTAAGACTTGTGGATTTCAATTCCCAGAATTCTCCAGCCAGCTGCCTAGAGAATTCTGGTAGTTGAAGTCCACAAGTCTTAAAGCTGCCAAGTTTGAAGACCTCTGGCATACACGATCAAAATTCTTTGCTTATAGAATTGAATAGAATAGATTTTTTTTATTGGCCAAGTGTGATTGGATACACAAGGAATTTGTCTTGGTGCATATGCTCTCAGTGTACATACAAGAAAAGATACGTTCATCAAGGTACAACACTTAGAACACAATGATAGTCATAGGGTACAAATTTAACAATGATACAACACTTAATGATAGTCATAGGGTATGAATAAGTAATCAGGAAACAGTCAATATCAATATAAATTGTAAGGATGCAAGCAACAGAGTTACAGTCATACAGTCATAAGTGGAAGGAGATGGGTGATGGGAACGATGAGAAGATTAATAGTAGTGTAGACTTAGTGAATAGTTTGACAGTGTTGAGGAATTATTTGTTTAGCAGAGTGATGGCGTTTGGGAAGAAATTGTCCTTGTGTCTAGTTGTTCTGGTGTGCAGTGCTCTATAGCATCATTTTGAGGGTAGGAGTTGAAACAGTTTATGTCCAGGATGTGAGGGGTCTGTAGATATTTTCACAGCCCTCTTTTTGACTTGTGCAGTATACAGGCCCTCAGTGGAAGGCAGGTTGGTAACCATTGTTTTTTCTGCAGTTCTAATGATCCTCTGAAGTCTGTGTCTGTCTTGTTGGGTTGCAGAACCAAACCAGACAATTATAGGGATGCAGATGACAGACTCAATCATTCCTCTGTAGAACTGGATCTCTTCCTCCCATGAACACCCCAACAGTGAGACAACATAACAACGCCTTGGGGAGCCTTGTGGTTGTGGGAAGGGCTTAATTTCTAATTATGTTAATGAGAGGATAAAGCTTTCGATGAGTGAACCTGGCATCCCTGCAGTGGTGCGGTGGCCTAGAGGTGGAGCTCTTGCCTCACAATCAGGAGGTTGTAAGTTCGATCCTAGGTAGAGGCAGATATTTCTCTCTCTGGTCACAATGAGAATATATCTGCTGAACAAAACTCCGCATTGGCGACAGGAAGGGCATTGGCGACAGGAAGAGAAACAGGAGCAGATCACATCAGCTATGCTATAATGTCATCATGCAAAGACATTATTTAACGATGCCATGAAACATATAATGTTGTCATGACTTGTAATAGATGCCTCTGCTTTTGGTCTAGACCAGGGGTCTGCAAACTTGGCTCTTTTAAGACTTGTGGACTTCAACTCCCAAAGTTCCTCAGCCAGCCAACCCCTGGTCTAGACACTTCACTGATTACCAAATTAATCTCTTTTCTGGGTCCAAACAGCACATGGATTGGGGCCCTATACAAGACAAACAAACAAGTATAAACGTGGTGCGAAATTGCAGTTGTTGGATCTGGAAGGGACCTATTTAACTATACAGGTAGTTCTGGATTTAGGACCACAATTGTGTCTCAAATTGTTGTTACTGAGACATTTGTTAAGTGAATGTTGCCCCACTACATGGCCTGTGTTGCCCCAGTTGTTACGTGAATCACTGCAGTTGTTAAATTAGTGACACGGTTGTTAATCTGGCTTCCCCGTTGACTTTGCTTGTCAGAAGGTCACAAAAGTTGATCACATGATCCCGGGACATTGTAACTGTCATAAATAGGTTGCCAAGCGACTGAATTTTGTATTGTATTGCAGGATTTTAACCAGTGAGTTTCTGAGACATTGGGAGGCTTAGTGTTACATAACTTATGCACCCTCCTGGTTTTCTGTTTTTAAACGGAGTCAGTGCTTAGAGAAGGAATCCAGTTTGGGACATCCAGGCTAGCCTATGTTGGGCAGAATGGCCATGCAAGCCAGGAATTTTGGCTGTGGCTGTCTAGCCTTCCTTGGCCTCATTTCTGACCATTCTTAGCCAAAGAGTTGATCTTTCTACCAGACGGTTTCTTGTTATGAATTTCATCAAGGTCTATTTTAATTAATGTTTATTTTATTTTTGTTTCCTATCTGTTGTTATTATTAGCTTCCCTTATCTTCCCCTAGCCTAGAGCGACAGAGGATAGAAATTAAATATCCAGGTTACTGTCTATCTGCAAGCACATCTGAAGGGCATCAGGAGGGAAAATTGCACAGGGAATGGAGAATTACGCTGCCCACAGATTTTAACCTCTTTGACTCCTGAAATTATTTTATTATTATTATTATTATTTATTCATATTTTTATACCGCCCTTCTCCGAAGACTCAGGGCAGTGTACAGCCAATAAAATGACAAGAATCCTAACAAGTTAAAATACTATATCAAGTTTAAAAAACTGATTCAATCGCTGTGTACTTAAAATATTAGCTAAAATTTTTATCAAAACTAAAACCTTAGTAAAACCCTATTAAAACCCACTAAAAAACCCCCATACTAAAAATCAATCAGTCCAGCCCCGCTTGGTGAAAAAAGAAAATCTTGAGCTCGCGTTTAAAGGTCCGGAGATCAGGGAGGAGACGGAGTCCCACCGGCAGCTCATTCCATAGAGCCGGGGCCCCCACAGAGAATGCTTTTCCCCTGGGGGCCGCCAGCCGACATTGACTAGCCGACGGCACCCTAAGAAGACCCTCCCTGTGGGCGCGCATTGGACGTATCGGACAATGGGAAGTAACTGTCGGCAGCAGGCGGTCCCGTAAATATCCCGGTCCAATGCCATGGACCGGGATATTTACCAACACCTTGAACTGATAGTTTGGGGGTAATTTTTGCCAGACATGGACATTCTGCTACAAAAAGCTTGAGGAACAAAGGGGCGTTGGGCAGAGGTGGGATTCACATATTTACCTGCCAGTTCATCCAGCACTAAAAATGCGAGCGTGCATTTGCACACGGTCTCTTCACTAGCCTGAGCCACCTCCATGCCTGCACCGGCCCTCCATGCCTCAAAAACATGGGTAAATAGGATAACATAGAGCAGCGGTCACCAACTGGGGGTATGTGGACCACTGGTGTTCCGCGAGAAAATTTTGGTGGTCCACAGAAAAATTATTTGCATTTTTTATATTGCACCAAATCAGGGTTCCTCAGACTACGGTCCCTGGGACAGATAAGTGCAATGAATGTTTGTGTTGCTGCAGAGAGTCTCCCCCTTCAGGGTCTTTTTGTGTGGGTCAGAGGGGGGCAGAAATTCTGACTTGGGGTCTGCTTCAGCCTCTTGGTGCAGGGCTTTGAGAGAAGGCTGAAGGGAAGTGCCACTGGTGGCGAAGAGCCGGAGGGCCTTGTTCCAGTGGGACTGCACTGGATCAAGGCCTGGAACTGGCTGACTATCTCAGCCCACTGAGCCTCCAGGCGCCTGTACTTGGCTTTGCACTCCCCCAGATCATCCCTCTGCTTGGAAAGCCTATGCTCCTAGTCCTCAGTCAGGTGTTTCTGCTGAGCTTCCTTCTTGGTCAGATCCAATTTGAACTGAGCTGTTTTGCCAACTCTTTCTCTTAGCTCCAACTCCTGCTTCCTGTTGGGGCCCTAAGGAGCCCGGGTGAGGAGGGGAGGGGCGAATAGAGGCTAACAAGGCACTCCTCAATGTGAGTGACATTGAGTTGGCCACGCCCACCCAGCCAGTCATTAGGCAGATCATATTAGTGGTCCATGGGATTTAAAATTATGAATTTAGTGGTCCCTGAGGTCCGAAACGTTGGTGATCCCTGGCATAGAGCTGG
The DNA here is from genome assembly GCF_028640845.1 of Ahaetulla prasina. NCBI lineage: Eukaryota > Metazoa > Chordata > Lepidosauria > Squamata > Colubridae > Ahaetulla > Ahaetulla prasina. The sequence continues at coordinate 13,101,853 of NC_080547.1, forward strand.
GGTGGGTGGCCTACCCATGATTTCCACTACCGGTTTGGTCAAACCGGTCTGAACCGGCGGAATACCACCTCTGGCGACAGAAAATATGAAAAAAAAAAAGAGCACCCCTGTTTTCTATTATTCCGTTGCCTCTGGAAATCAGTCATTCAACGCCTAAGTTACTCAAACAGGAACAAAAGATGAAAATTGTACGTGTAAACAAGAGGGAACATGGCCTCTCTTCTCTACTCTGGAAATGTGGATTATTTATCTCTCGAGAGTGCACATTGAAGAAGCTGGATTGTTTCTCTTGAGTTGGGAGGTCAGTTTGATTTTTTTTATTTTATTTTAACATTCCCCTCTTGTGCATTTGGGAAGAGCTTTGCTTAGTTACATTAGATGGTTGCCTGCTCACCGGATGACTCTGAGCAGCTCACAAGGGCTCAGAACATCCAGTACGGAGGGAAAAGGATAAAACAATGGAATAAAACATACTTGCCTGAAAAGATAGACAGACAATTCATGTTCATATAATCTCACGGGCTATCCTGAAGCAGCACTAAGAGGATGTTAGAGTCGTATTTCTCAACCTTGAGAGCTTGAAGATGAGTGTTGTGGCCCGCCAGCAGATATGGCAGCAGATTCGGACAGTGAGGAGGTTGGGGAGGAACATGGGCCAGTCCTGGAGTCTGGGGAAGGCTCTGATGAGGGCATATGCCAGTTATCAGTTGCCTTTGGAATCAAACATCAGTGAGGCAGATGAACAGCTGGAGCCTGTTCCCAGTGTGCGCATGCTCAGAGTTGCCAGACGAAGGGAACATCTAAAGAACAAGGGTCGACTTGGGAGTAAGGCCACAGGTGAACGATGAATGGCCCCTCCCAGAGGGAATAAAAGAGGAACAAAAGGGGAGTGGAGTTTGCAGGAGACAATTAGTTCATTACTGCATTCTTGCCAAGTATTGCGGCATCTGAAAGATATCGGCCTGGCCACTCTCCTGATAAAGCCTGATAATTGTGAACTATCTTGAAAGACTGTGGGAGAGGAAAGACTTTGCTGGAGAAGAATTAACTGTAAATTAAATAGAAGGGGTTTATTGGGACGAGGACTCAGCTTCGTGCTGCTGGGGAAATCTAGGTCAGAACAATGAGTGGACTTCAACTCCTAATATTCCCCAGCCAGCCATGATGTGTAGACATGGAGTTTGAAGTCCACACATCTTCAAGCTGTCAAGATTGAGAAACAGTGACTTAGAATCAGCAGGGCCAAGTCCACTGAATTTCAAGGCTGAGTCATAAGGCAGGAACTGTCATTGAGAAGGACAAAGGTGGGACCCTAAAAGGTGACAAAGTTTAATTGGTGGGATCCTGAGCTGTCAACCTTGCCAGAACTTATAAGCTAGATAGTTGGAGGTTCTACAAATATTCAGGACTTGAGTGATGAAGGGCTTTTTAAGCACAAACATATCTTGGTTTCCATTCAGAAGTCCACTAGTAATCAACAGAACTATGGCGTAGTGGTATTGTGCCCGTAATTTCTTGGACTGCTTCCTACTAGACCTGTTTCAACTTAGAAGTGGCCTTCAAGGACAGCCCTAGATAGAGCACATCACAGTAGTCCAACAAACATAGGCTCAGTCTCAGCAAGACTGCGGATGTGGGGGCCATCCAGAGATCTTTCATTACTAGATGGGGTTGTAGTAATAATGCGCAATTTGGAGTTTTTCTTAGACTCGTAACTTCTAGTTGGAAAGCAGGTGAGAACAATGACTAGGAGGATCTTTGTACATTATAATCTTCTGCACCAGTCGTGGCCAGTCCTGGATCAGAAAGCTCAGGGCTCATTCCAAGAGCCCTGATGGCGCAGTGGTTAGAATGCAGTATTGCAGGCTCACTCTGCCGATTGTCAGCGGTTCAATCCTGACCGGCTCAAGGGTGACTCAGCCTTCCATCTTTCCGTGGTCAATTAAATGAGGACCCAGATTTTTGGGAGGCAATGTGCTGAATCTGTAAACCACTCAGAGTGGGCTGTAAAAACACTATGGGGGTACTGCTCTTCATGCCTACATCTTTTTATCAGTAGCAATTCGATAGGAGAACTCACAACAATAAGCTTCCGCCCTGATTGTAGACATCAAGAAGAGCAGGACCCCCAACTGTAACACTAAATACTTCTGAAGTTGTGACAGGACGCTGTGATGGTTACCTAAGAATGTAATATGGTTTGATCGTGGACCTGCAAGCCATTCTGCAACTAAGAATGGGACTACGTCTTCTCCCTGATCTTCGGACCTTTAAGCGCGAGCTCAAAACTTTTTTCTTTCATCAAGTGGGACTGGCCTAATGATTATTTTAATATTGAGGGGTTTTAGTGGGTTTTTTAAAGGGTTTTAATTTATTCATTACTTTTATTCAACAATTTTAACATGCAGCTTATCGAATTAGATTTTTAATTGAATATTGTTTTTAAAAATTTCGTGATATCTGTGTTTTATTAATGCTGTACACCGCCCTGAGTCCTCGGAGAAGGGTGGTATAAAAATTTGAAAAATAAATAAATAAATAAATAAATAAATAAATAAATAAAAATTGGATTCTACTTCCAATTTATGTTGCACATCCTAGTGAGGGGGCTTACCATTTCCATCAGATTGTGATCGCACACTGTATATCGCCACAACAATTGTTATGGAGGGAACAGTGATTTAAAATAGGTAGCGTGTCTCAATTAACACGCCATATCCGCAGCATTCCACCTGTTAAGGCAGTGAATTCCCACCCACCCCCTTTTTAGGAATAACTGACTTACTTTCTTTTCATTCCCCCACCTCCCTACCCAGCATTCAACAGATCTTAGCGTACAAAAACCCCTAAGAATCTCAGCATTCCTATTGCTTTTGAAATGATACTTCCAGGATTGGCGGTGGGGGTAGAAGTACATTACCCAGTGTGCAGCCAAAATGCCGGGATTAAGCACATTCTCAGAAGAAAGATCTGTCAAGAACGATCCCCATTAATAGTTGAAGCGCTACAGAGTGATGTGAAACATTTCTGAAAACATTCGGGGGAGAAGCATCTGTAGGAACTCAAAACGGCTTCCTCCGGTTTGCTGAAATATATTCGTTTTGCTTGCTGTTACCGGCTGTTGTTTAATTCACCCCACTCAAGACAACCGAACCAGCTGGAGATGCTATACCGTTGTCCTTGCCTTATGACCATTCGTTTAGTGACCGTTCGTAGTTACGACGGCACTGAAAAAAGTGACTCACAACCACCCCTCCACCTATGATTTTCACAGCAACCCCACAGTCATGTGATCAAAATTTGGGAGCTTGGCAAACATACATATAGAATAACAGAGTTGGAAGGGACCTTGGAGGTCTTCTAGTCCAACTCCTTGCTTAGGAAGGAAACCCTACACCACTTCAGACAAATGATTATCCAATCTCTCCTTAAAAACTTCCAGTGTTGGAGCATTCACAATTTCTGGAGGCAAGTTGTTCCACTGATTAATTGTTCTAACTGTCAGGAAATTTCTCCTTAGTTCTAGGCTGTTTCTCTCCTTGATTAGTTTTCATCCATTGCTTCTTGTCCTGCCTTCAGGTGCTTGACTCCCTCTTCTTTGTGGCAGCCCCTGAGACACTGGAACACTGCTATCATGTCTCCCCTAGTCCTTCTTTTCATTAAACTAGACATACCCAGTTCCAACAACCGTTCTTCATATGTTTTAGCCTCCAGTCCCCTAATCATCTTCGTAGCTATTCTCTGTACTCTTTCTAGAGTCTCAACATCTTTTTTACATCGTGGCGACCAAAAGTGGATTCAGTATTCCAAATGTGGCCTTATCAAGGCATTATGAAGTGGTATTAACCCTTCATGTGATCTTGATTCCATCCCTCTGTTTATGCAGCCTAGGACTGTGTTGGCTTTTTTGGCAGTTGCAACGGGCATGTATTTACAAGAATTGCAACATCCCTCCTTCCCAGATGGCTTCTGATAAGCAAAGTTCATAAAGGAAACCAGATTCGTTTCATAACCATGTGGGTTATGAACCGCAGCAAAAAAAATTGTAAAATCGGGGTTGGTCATGTGCCAAACACTTGTGGTATTCAACTCCCAGAATATCTCAGCCAGCATGGAAGTTGAAGCCAGTAGGTCTTAAAGTTGCCAAGGTTGGATATCCCTGCTGTAGACCTTGTTCAAAATAGACATTTGCATGAGAAGATTGAGCTAGGGAGCAGATGACCAACACAAAGAGGTCATGTATGGCCAGGGGTGGGCTTCAAAAATTTTAGCAAAGAGGATTGCGTTTGCTAAAAATTGGAAAAACGAGAAATTACCTTTGCAAGACGAAATAATCGGGAAGATGATGGAATGTGCAGAGATGAGTAAATTGACATTTGAAATTAGTGATCAAGAAGATAAGCAATATTATAAAATATGGGATTTATTTTATCACTGGTTAGAAGGAAAGATATGCTAGAAAAAACAATATAAGATATACGTATGAAAGAGATGTTTATTTTGAGGTTGCACAAGAAGATATGTAAACACCCCTTCAGCATATTTTAATTGTTTGATGAAAATGTGGGGTTTTTTTTGTTGTTGTGAAAAAAGAAAAACTTTTTATAAAAACAAAAAAAATTTTTTTAGCAAGGAGTTCTTCTTAAGAAATCTAAAGATACTAGATTTAAAACAAAGCTGCAACTTAGAATCTTAAATGTAATTAATGGAAACAAATATAATTTCTGGTTCTCCCCCCCCCCCAAAAAAAGAATCTTAGCTAGAGGTTCTCCCGAACCCCTGCGAACCCCCAGCAGCCCCACCCCTGCGTATGGCCATGGTGGAGGGAACAAAAATCTCCCCTTTTCAGATGCAGCCTCTACTAACAGCTGCAGGATTTCAAACTTTTGCCGATTCCAAGTTGGCTTGAAAGGATCAGAATTTTTCCCAACCTTCGACAATGAAGTCTGAGAGATTAGAAATGCATTCTAGCTTCCCTGCGCCTATTCAATTTGAAATGGCAGCTTAAATACTTCCTCAAATTGAGACGAAAAGAATTCAAGAGACAATTCCCTTGAATTCTTTTCATCACTCCCCCATCCATTTAAAGAAATAAGCTTTGGGAGTTTTAACGATTGGCTACTTCTCGGGATTTTCTACGATGACAGCTCGCTTATGGCGTACGATAAAGCCATTTTGTGTTTTAACTAATGGTGGTAAGGCTTTCAGATCTCTGTCTTAATGCCACTGCCACATCTTAATAAGGAAGATGGGGATTCCCACTGTCCCAGCCTTCATCCACTCCTGCCTGTTTTTCTTCAACCATTTGCTTTTTCCTCCTCCCTCCCCCTTCGTTTTAAATTCTGAAAGATGATTCATGGAGAGAGAGAGAGAGAGAGAGAGAGAGAGAGAGATAATACGCTCAAAATCACTCTTTGATTGATAGATGGGAAGAGAGAAAAACATGAAATTATCTATTCCAAAATGCTGGGATATCATATTCAGTCAAAGCACAGTTTTCAAAGAGTTTTAACTTTACGTAACGTGTTAATTCTGCCTTTGCCGCAAGATTCCAGACTCCCTTTTTGAAGCGTTTTGTGGCAACAGATAAATGACAGTTTTAGGAAGGGTTGACATACTGAGGAGCTCACAAGCTGAGTAATGCAAGGGTTTAGAGCAGGGATGGTGAATCTTTTCAGCACCGAGTGCCCAAATTGGAACACACCTGCATGTGTGTGCTTAGGTGTGCCAGCCAGCTGGTCTTCATATGCGCTGGAGCACCAGAAATTCAAAGACCAGTTGGCTGGTGCGCACATGCCTGTTTTTTTCAGGCCGTTTTCCCACAAAGACGAGCTGCCCGGTGTGCGTGCCCACAGAGAGGGCTCTGCGTGCCACCTCTGGCACACCTCCCATCATGGGTTTAGAGTAGTGGAGATGGCACTGGGCTAGAAACTTAGAGACTGGGAATTCTAGTCCCACTTTAGGCATAAAAACAGACTGGGTGACTTTGAACCAATGACCTGGTGAAGGCGGGTTCTAGTTTGACCATAGGTACGAAAGCTGGCTGGGAGACTGAACCAATCACCAGGTGACAGTGATTTCAAGTCTCGCCATAGGCACGAAAGCTGGCTGGGAGAGTTTGAACCAGTCACCAGGAAATAGTGAGTTCTAGTTTCACCATCGTCACGAAAGCTAGGAGATTTTGAACCTATCACCTGGAGACAGTGAGTTCTAGTTTTACCATAGGCATGAAAGCTGGCTAGGAGATTTGGAACCAATCACCAGGAGATGGTGAGTTCTAGTCCTGCCTTAGGCATGAAAGCCAACTGGGTGACTTTGAACCAATCACCTGGAGACAGTGAGTTCTAGTTTCACCATAGGCATGAAAGCCAGCTGAGTGACATTGGGCCAACCACCTGGAAATGGTGAGTTCTAGTTCCCCCCTAGACATGAAAGCCAGCTGAGTGACATTGGGCCAACCACCTGGAAATAGTGAGTTCTAGTTCCCCCCTTGACATGAAAGCCAGCTGGGTGACATTGGGCCAATCACCAGGAGATGGTGAGTTCTAGTCCTGCCTTAGGCATGAACGCCAGCTGGGTGAATTTGAACCAATCACCTGGAGTTGGTGAATTCTAGTTCCACCATAGGCATGAAAGCTGGCTAGGAGACTTTGAACCAATCACAAGGAGATGGTGAGTTCTAGTCCCACCTTAGGCATGAAAGCCAACTGGGTGACATTGGGCCAATCCCTTTGTCTCAGGTGTAGGAAGGAAACGATGGAAAACCTTGTCAAGAAAACTGCAGACATTTATCCTGACCGTTTGCAGAAGTCAAAACCTGACACAAAGGACACCAAAATATATGTGAAATAACTATAGATATAGGTCACTGTTGCCTCAGAGTCACTGATCCAAGAATTCACACTCTGCCCTGAGTGGTAAGGTGGTTTAAGTACAGTTCCCCGAGTTAGTTAAATAAGAAAGAATGCTAAGCCGTGAACCCAGGGATGGGATTCAGCCAGTTCGCACCTATTCGGGAGAACCGGTTGTTAACTTTCTAAGCAGTTCGGAGAACCAGTTGTTGGAAGAAATCTTATTCTGTGTTTTTTTTCCGCTTTACAGGGCTAATCCTGTAAGGAAGTCAGGAAGGAAACATTCTGGTGTTGTTTCTAGCCTAATCTTTATTGCCCTATTTACAGAAACTGCCTCTCTGGTTAACCCTTATTACAGTGTAACAGCTAAGGCGAAACGCCCATTGACATGAGTGACGTTGAGTTGGCCACACCCACATGGTCACATGACCACCAAGCCACGCCCACCCAGCTGGTTATTAGGGCAGAGAACCAGTTGTTAAATTATTTGAACCCCACCACTGCATAAACCAGTTTTCTAGCTGGGATCCCACCTGTTAGTGACCCGAAGCAATCTTTGGACATAGTACGAAGTCTGAAAGTGTGACTTTGGAGGAAAAGCTTGTTTTGAAGTGCGATACTACCCGTTGTAAATTTTCTGGAAGGAAATAAGGTTTTGAAACCTTTCTGGAAGACCTCGGAATCTCAACATTTTTGCAATTAACATAAATCTTTTTCTTGCCTCATTGTGATTGCTCTAATAAATTAATGCTTAAAGAGTTGGAATCCGTATTTGACGGGCTAATTGGACAGTTTTAGAAAGAAAAAATACACACACACACAACTAAATGCCTATAAAATCCAAACAGCAATTGCAGCTGCTGCTGCAAATTTCCGATTCTGAATTATAATTAACTCAGCTATAAATATATAATGCCCAAGCTATTTTTATTTTATTTTACCCTTCTTCAATAAAAGCAAGGTTTCATTAATATGTATTTTTCAGAGAGTTTGGACTTCGCTTGTCTTCCTAAATTGGCTCAACATCTTATTTCCAAACCTAAAAAAAGCAATTATATTTCCTTTATTAAAAAGCATTTGAAAATTACTTTGATCTGAAAAAATCCAACATGTGAAGTATTACTACTGCTTTATAAGACCCTTGTAAGGCCACACCTGGAATACTGCAACCAATTTTGGTCACCACACTGCAAACAAGATGTTGAGATTTGGAAAAAGAAAAGAGCAGAGCAGCTAAGATGATCAAAGGCCTAAAGACTAAAACATATGAAGAACGGCTGCAGGTTTTGGGCTTGGCTAGTCTAGAGAAAAGAAGAATTAGGGGTGACTTGATAGAAGTATTCCAGTATTTGGGGGGCTGCTACAAAGAAGAAGGGGTCAAATTATTCTCCAAGGCATCAGAGGGGCAGGAAAGAAACAATGGTTGAAAACTAATCAAAGAGAGAAACAACCTGGAATTAAGGAGAAACTTCCTAACAATGAAGACAATTAATCAGTGGAACAGTTTGTCTCCAGAAAACATGGGCACTCCGTCACTGGAGGTTTTTTAGAAGAGACTGCATAGTTATCTGAAATAGGATAGGTTCTCTTGCTTGAGCACAGGGGTGGACTAGAAGACCTCCAAGGTCCCTTCCAGCTCTGTTCTATTCTAAATATTCTGAATATAATTGATCAGTGGGATGGGTTACCTCCAGAAGTTGTGGATGCCCCATCACTGGAGGTTTTTTAGAAGAGACTGGACGGTCACTTATCTGAAATAGTATAGGCTCTCTTGCTTGAGCACGGGGATGGACTAGAAGATCTCCAAGGTCCCTTCCAGCTCTTCTCTTCTCTTCTCTTCTCTCCTCTCCTCTCCTCTCCTCTCCTCTCCTCTCCTCTCCTCTCCTCTCCTCTCCCCTCCCCTTCCCTTCCCTTCCCTTCCCTTCCCTTCTATTCTATTCTATTCCTCTATTTATGCCAATCTCTCCTCTCCTCTCCTCTCCTCTCCTCTCCTCTCCTCTCCTCTCCTCTCCTCTCCTCTCCTCTCCTCTCCTCTCCTCTCCCCTCCCCTCCCCTTCCATTTTATTCTATTCTATTCCTCTATTTATGCCAATCTCTCCTCTCCTCTCCTCTCCCCTCCCCTCCCCCCCTTCCCTTCCCTTCCCTTCCCTTTTCTATTCCTCTATTTATGCCAATCTCTCCTCTCCTCTCCTCTCCTCTCCTCTCCTCTCCTCTCCCCTCCTCTCCCCTCCCCTTCCCTCCCCTCTCCTCTCCTCTCCTCTCCTCTCCTCTCCTCTCTTCTCCTCTCCTCTCCTCTCCTCTCCTCTCCTCTTCTTTTTTTTGTTAAATAAAACACCGAAGGGGACCATCTTAGCAATTATAGGCAAAGCTTGCCTTCTTGGTAGGCATGACTTCCTAAATCCCTTTATAGAAGACAATCTTGACTGGATAGTTGGAGCCTTCTCTAGCAGCCAAGTTTCCTCAGGAGGTCCAGAGTTACTGAGCCCTCCTGCTCGTCATCAAACTGCCTCCCGTGGATTCAGGCATCATGAATCTCTTTTCAACAAGTTTCTCTCTGTTCTAAGAACCTGGAGGCATTTCGTCTGACAAAATGAATGGGAAGATTTCTGGCGGCTCGTTTGCAAGGACCGCAGAACATTTCAAAAAGATTTAGCTAGACTTCCCAGCTTATTGAGACAGAACAGGATGGGTAGGAGTGGGAGGCGGTGTGGGTATGTTGCTGCGCCAAGATCTCACCATGTTTAGGAAGGACCATGTTGGCCCCTGAGGGGTTTGCTTCTTAGGAGAGGGCCAGGAACAAAATTAGGCAGGCAAGTTAACCTCTCATCCCTGACTGAGAGTTGTATGGAAGAAAAGAAAGCTTGTTTTATCTCCAAACTTCTTTAATCCCTCGTGAAAGTAGGGAAGGCATTCCACACAGTGTCAGGCCTGGAAGCCATCTTTTGCATTGGGCCTTCAGGCCTGCCACATTTACTACTCTGGGAAACTGGGAGAGGGGATTGTATGGAACAGGGGTGATATAGAGTCATAATAACATTCCTTTCTCAGAGAGTCAAGGACATCTTGACCCACACCTGGGGGGCTGGAATTGGGACGCATCTCCAGTTGGGATATTGCTTTGATTGGACCATGTGATGGGCATCTGGGTGCTGGGCAGGGACTTGGACTTTCCTTTAGGTGGGCAAAACTTGGAGACTTTCAGATTCGGGTTTTCCCAGATGTGCCAATATGACATCTATAATAAAATGGAACTTTGAGGAACTTCAAGCCTCGGAGTCTTCCTTGGTTGGGGGTGTTACTTAGAACCCTGACACACAAATGAGTTTGTTTCTACCTCCGACTCTCTCAAGATTCAGAAGTGGAGCAAGAGGAGGAGAAGTAATGGGAAGAGAGAATAGCCTTGAGGAGCAAGAGAAAGAGACAAACCCAAAATAATAGATAAAAGGAATCTAAGCCCCGACCGGAACTGTAATCTGAGAAAGCATGTCAGACAAGATTTTCTCTAGTTCTCATGAAGATAAAAGAAAGGAGGAAAAATATTCAGATTTGCAAGTTTCTGTTATTATAACCATATAATAAAGGCCATATTAACATGCATGACTTTGATTTCTCAGATTGCTCTATCTTGGAGGGCCGAGAGGAGTTTGTTTTCTTGCAGACATTTTATTACCCTAACTAGTAACATCATCAGTGGTGGGGGAATTTGTTATGAGTTTTCTTCTGGGCTCTTTGCTGAAAGAAGAATCCAAAAGTAGATGTAGTTGAGTCAACAGAAGAAATTGGGACCTGCTTGGCTTCAGTTATCATCAGGACACAAAAGGAAAAAACAATCCAACCTATCAAAAACAGCACTACAAAAAACAGATTAGAAACACAAGTTAAAATAGGGAAGAAAATGGTAAGTGAACACCTGTCTACCTTAGACGAGTTCAAATCACCAGGACCGGATGGATTACACCCCAAGGTTCTGAAGGAACTGGCAGACGTGATCTCAGAACCACTGAACTATATCTTTCAAAGATCCTGGAGCACAGGGGAGCTGCCAGAGGACTGGAAAAGAGCTGATGTAGTTCCCATCTTCAAAAAAGGAAAAAAAACAGATCCAGGAAACTACAGACCTATCAGTCTGACCTCAATACCGGGGAAGATTCTGGAAAAGATAATCAAGCAACGAATCACCGAACACCTAGAAGCAAACAAAGTAATAACCAAAAGCCAACATGGGTTTGTCAAAACAGATCATGCCAGACTAATCTTATCGCATTCTTTGACAAAATGACAAAATTAGTAGACCAGAGGAATGCTGTTGATATAATTTACTTGGACTTCAGTAAAGCATTTGATAAAGTAGACCATAACCTACTACTAGATAAAGTAGAAAATGTGGGTTAGACAGCACCACCACCAGATGGATTCGTAACTGGCTGACCAACCGCACTCAACGTGTAGTCCTCAACGGAACTACATCCACATGGAGGAAGTATGCAGTGGAGTACCCCAAGGCTCTGTTTTAGGCCCAGTACTCTTCAACATCTTCATCAATGACTTGGACGAGGGATAGATGGGGAACTCATCAAATTTGCAGATGACACCAAGCTGGCAGGAATAGCCAACACTCCAGAAGATAGGCTCAAGTTACAGAAAGATCTTGACAGACTTGAACATTGGGCGCTATCTAACAAAATGAAATTCAACAGTGAAAAAGTAAGGTTCTACATTTAGGCCAAAAACAAAATGCACCAGTACCGTATATGTGGTACCTTGCTCAATAGTAGTACCTGTGAGAGGGATCTTGGAGTCCTAGTGGATAACCATCTAGATATGAGCCAGCAGTGTGCAGCAGCTGTTAAAAAGCCAACACAGTTCTGGGCTGCATAAACAGAGGATAGAATCAAGATCACGTGAAGTGCTAGTACCACTTTATAATGCCTTGGTAAGGCCACACTTGGAATATTGCATCCAGTTTTGGTCGCCACGATGTAAAAAGATGTTGAGACTCTAGAAAGAGTGCAGAGAAGAGCAACAAAGATGATTAGGGACTGGAGGATAAAACATATGAAGAACGGTTGCAGGAACTGGGTATGTCTAGTTTAACAAAAGAAGGACTAGGGAGACATGATAGCAGTGTTCCAATATCTCAGGGGCTGCCACAGAGAAGTGGGAGTTGGGCTGTTCTCCAGAGCACCTGAGGGTAGAACAAGAAGCAATGGGTGGAAACTGATCAAGGAAAGAAGCAACTTAGAACTAAGGAGAAATTTCCTGACAGTTAGAACAATTAATAAGTGGAACGACTTGCCTTCAGAAGTTGTGAATGCTCCAACACTGGAAATTTTTAAGAAAATGTTGGATAACCATCTGACTGAGATGGTGTAGGGTTTCCTGCCTGGGCAGGGGGTTGGACTAGAAGGCCTCCAAGGTCCCTTCCAACTCTGATGTTATGTTATGTTAGGATTAAATGTGATACAAGTAAACTAACCCTCCACTTTTGCCATGTCTAAAAGACCCGGCAGCATCTGACTAGGGTGAGAACATAGATTTCCAGAAAGGTTGGATTTGAGGAAATCCATTGCTTTTAGCATATGTGTCCAGCAGAAAGAGAACATGCAATGAGTCCAAGAGTCCTATCCTTAGGATGAATGGGGGAGATGGGATCCTCAAGGGTGGACTTCATGAGCTTCTCTCTGAGCCCATAGTTGGAGAATTCAAGCAAAAATGAAACCGTTAGTGATGAATCTGAATATAAAGGACCAGTCCCAAGAGTTGAGACTAGCACCCGTTTTTATTTCAATCTTGGCATGCTCCAAGCTTTGTGCTTCACTACTTACAATAGTGGCCAAAATTGGGAAACCTTTCAGGAAAATGTATTTTTGAGGTTTGATGGCTAATAATACTGCTGGGGGTTCGCAGGGGTTCAGGAGAACCTCTAGCTAAGATTCTGTGCAGTTCGGAGAACCCCCAAACCCCACTGGCCCCGCCCCACCTACCGTGCCCCACCCTGTCCAGGAGTCCCTACATGGCCCATTTTTGATGCAGGTAAGTGCAGGGTGGAGGCTCAGGGAGGGTGAAAAACAGGCCTACCAGAAGTTCAGGAAGGCTGGAAATGGTCCCGTTTCAGCCTCCGGAGGGCCTCCGGAACTTGGGGAGGCCGTTTTTGCCCTCCCGGAGGCTCGAGAAAAGCCTCCAGAGCCCGGGGAGGGCAAAAATGTTCCCCCATGGTATAGGAAGCCGACTAGGCTACACCCACCATGGCCACGCCCACCCGGCAGAGAACCCCTTGCTAACATTTTTGAAGCCCACCCCTGGCGGTCACCCCGATCCTGCTTTTCCAGCAGTCCGGCTTACCAGTTCTCTGGAGAACTAATCCTTGGGAGATAATAGATTACTGCCCACACAGAACAAATTGGTAACCCAGTTTCCAAATTAAGCCATTTCCTAATTGTGCATTAAATTATCAACTTAATAGGGTAGGTTAGAACCACATTCTAAGTCTTGGCCACCTACACACAAATCCTAGCAATTTAGCTAACACCAACCAAGCTTAGCTTTTGCATGAATGAATTCATCAGGACTTTGGCTGACCCGGGTAAATGTATTGCCGCAAATGTAAAAGTCCAGTGTGTGTACGCCCATGTGCATATTTAATTGCATTTCAACTGCAGCCGTTCCAGATGGCGTCTTTTATTGTGCTGGATGTTGTACCCAGATCTGTGAATTGGGTAAATGAATGAAATAATAAATTAAATGCAATGTGACCAGTTCAAAAAAAAACAAAAAATATGGCAGGATGATGTGAGGAAAATGTACAGGTACAGTTGGGAGGAAGGGAAGAGATCAGGGGTGGGATTCAGCCGGTTCAGACCGATTCGGGTGAACCGGATGCTTATTTTACATCGGGTTCACTGAACTGGTAGTTGCAAGGACTGGATGGCCGTGCCTACCCCACCCCTCCCAGGAGTCTCCACGCGGCCTGTTTTGGATGGCTCTGGGAGGGTGAAAAACAGGCCTCCTGGAAGTTCTAAAAAATCTGGAAATGGGCTTGTTTCTGGCCTCCGGAGGACTTCCAGAGCCCAGAGGATGCTGTTTTGGCCCTCCCAGACGCTCGAGAAAAGCCTCCAGAGTTTGGGGAGGGCGAAAATGCCCCTCTCCCCGCCGTGGTGCAGGAGTCTTAGTAAGCCACACCCACCATGGCTACACCCACCCAGCAACCAGGCAGAGAACCAGTTGCTAAAATTTTTGAATCCCACCCCTGGAGGAAATTAAAATAAAATAAAATAAAATGGGCTGTTTACCACCTAGGGCTGTTGCCAGGATAAAGCAGAGAGAAAGAGAAAGGAGAAGGTTGATACGGAGCCTTCTCGGAAGCAGAAGATGTGACGTCAATGCAAAGGTCTCTTTAGTTTTAAAAATAGAAAGTCTTGGGAGTTCTCCAGGCTGGATGCCGGTTTCTGACCAAGTTGAGGTCAGTTGGTGAGATGGATGGAGACCACGATGCAAATATAGTTGATAAAAGTTTTGTTTTGATAAGGATGTCAGTTGGTTGGCCTAAGGCTGTCATAACTACATTGCAAACACCCAGAAGAACTCTATTTTTTTTTTAATTTGCATTTATATCCCACCCTTCTCCGAAGACTCAGGGCGGCTTACACTATGTTAGCAATAGTCGTCATCCTATTTGTATATTTTATATACAAAGTCAACTTATTGCCCCCAACAATCTGGGTCCTCATTTTACCTACCTTATAAAGGATGGAAGGCTGAGTCAACCTTGGGCCTGGTGGGACTAGAACCTGCAGTAATTGCAGGCAGCTGTGTTAATAACAGACTGTCTTACCAGCCTGAGCCACAGAGGCCCCAATGACAGAGAAGACATCCAGTGACTTCTGGGATTTTTGCCTTAGGATGGAATAATGCACGGGTGTCAAACTCAAGGCCCGCGGGCCAGACCGGCCCACAGGATGCTTAGATCTGGCCCACGCAGCCACCCTGGAAACAACGAAGGACTGCCCTGCGGTACTTCTGCCAGTGAAAACAGAGCTCAGGAGGGCTGCACACAGGCCCCACCTCCCACCCCCGGGCTCCAGTTTTGCTGGCAGAGGGCTAGCAAAACAAACCGGAAACAAAACAAAAGGAGAAATGTTCCCCCTTTTGCATTTGAGCAGGCAAGAAGGGACAGGGCGGGAGAAAGGGAAAGAGGAAAGACAAAGGAAAAGGTGGGAAGATGGGAAGAGAGCAAGGAAGGAGAAATAGCTCTGTTGGAGCTCCTACGCTCTGGAATGAACTTCCCCCTGGTTTATGTCAAGTGCCTGATCTTCGGACCTTTCAGCGTGAGCTGAAAACGCACCTATTTATTCAAGCGGGACTGGATTGAAATTTTATTGGGGTATTTATGTCTTAAGATTTTAAACTGTTTTAAAATTTCGGCCACATTATAATATTTTTTTTTAACTTCTTTTTAATGTTTATATATTGAATTTTTACTTGGCTGTACACCGCCCTGAGTCCTTCGGGAGAAGGGCGGTATAAAAATCGAAATAAATAAATAAATAAATAAAATAAAATAAATAAGAAAAGAGGGGAAGGAAGGAGAAAGGAGAATGAAGAGGGAAGGAAAAAGAAGAAAAGGAAGGAAGGAAGGAAGGAAGGAAGGAAAAAGAAGGAAGGAAGGAAAAGAAGAAAAGGAAGGAAGGAAAGGAAGGAAGGAAGGAAGGAAGGAAGGAAGGAAGGAAGGAAAAAGAAGGAAGGAAGGAAGGAAGGAAGGAAAAAGGAAGGAAGGAAAAGAAGAAAAGGAAGGAAGGAAAGGAAGGAAGGAAGGAAGGAAGGAAGGAAGGAAGGAAGGAAGGAAGGAAGGAAGGAAGGAAGGAAGGAAGGAGATTATAATGAGAGTGAGGGAGAGTCTGAGGGAAGTCCTGCCTTAGCAGTTGGCCACCACAGGTGCCCCTGACACCTCCACGCCCACCATGCCCAACCCCCCCCAGAGGTCAAACACAACTCTGATGCGGCCCTCAATGAAATCGACCCTGAAATAGCAGTCGAAACATTGGCGTGCGACTGTGAAGAGACAGGTTAAAAGGTGAAGCCTCTTTTCATTTTTGGGACGATTCTTGTGGCACCTTCATCTGTGTCACACCACCCTCTGTCACAAGATGACAAACTACGAGTCATGATTTCGGTCCCGCAAGGCAACGTTGATGTTCTTGCTCATAAACTCACTTGAGAATACCAGTAATATTTCTTTCCTCTTTCTGCTTGCTGGCTGACTCTCTCCGTGGGGATCCCCAGTGTGTCAGATCCTTCCCAAAGGAGTGGTTGGTGTCCTGGGTCCATCATCAAGCCCTGCTTCCAGCTCTATCATCAGCAATATCTGTGGGGAAAAAGAGGTGAGTGGCGCGTCAATTTTGCTCCCAGTGGAAAATTGCAGCTTGTGCTCTTTTAAATACTCAAGGGTAATTTCTACCTAGAAATGGATTGTAAGAAGAAGTAATATGTGAAGTTGGCACTGTTTCTTGTCTTTTTTCTTTTTTATTATTCTGTCTTATCTCTTTATTTTTATTGTGAGGGGATTTAGAGTTTTAAATTTTTGAGGGTGGGAGTTTATGTATATTTTGTATATTTTAGCTTGTGATTGTCGGTCATAATACCCGGTATTTGCTCTGGGAAGTCTGGGGGAGGGAAGGGGGAGGAGGAGGGGGGGAAGAGGGGGGAAATGATACATGGATTGGTTATTAACGTACAGTAATGTTTGAAGATATGAAATTAAAATTTAAAATGATATTGGGGATGCTCGACTGCCATTTCAGAAAGAAAAGGAGAGAGGAGTAGAAGGAGGGATGAAAGTAGGTAGGAAAGAGTTGAGAAGGAGGAGGGGAATAAGAAGGTTAGATAGGGTAGAAGAAGGCAGGAGTGGAGAAGGAGGAGAGGAAGTAGTAAAGTGAAGGAGATGAAGGATGGGAAAGTAGTAGAGGGTAGAGGGAGGTTGTGAAGAAAGGAAGTGGCAGTCGGGCAAGCCTGAATCAGTAATAAATAAAAATTAATGATTAATGATGGATAATAGTTTGTACATAAATATGATGTTGGAAAATGGAAATAAAATTTTTTTTAAAAAAAAAGAAATTCTCAGGATCAATGTCCCTTTCCCCCGCACCCCCAGATAGAATTCTTTATAGAATAGAATTCTTTATTGGCCAAGTGTGATTGGACACACAAGGGATTTGTCTTCGGTGCATATCAGTTGAGGGTTGCCCCCGGTTCGGACCGATTCTATAGAACCACTCCTAAAACCGGTGGGAGGCTCCGCCCACCACCCTGGATGTCGTCCTAGGCGATCTGCGCATGCGCAGAAGCTTGACGCGTGCACGATCCTATTGCAAACCGGTAGTAAAGGTAAGTGGTGCATATGCTCTCAGTGTACATAAAGAAAAAATAAAATATATTTGTCAAGAATCATAAGATGCAACACTTAAGTGATCGTCCTAGGATACTAATAAGCAATCAAATCCTACTAGGAAACAATAAAAACAATGTAAGTTGGAAAGATACAAGCAACATGTATATAGCCATAAGTGGGAAGAGATAGGTACTAGTAAGGATGAGAAGAACTACAGCTTTAGTAGTTAATTTGACAGCGTTGTGGGAATTAGTTGTTTAGCAGAGTGATGGCATTCGGGGAAAAACTGTCCTTGTGTCTTGTTCTGGTTGTTCTAGATGTTCCTAATATCTATCTGTCCATCTATCCATGTAACCATAGTGCATCTATCTATCCTTCTGTACATCCAGTCTTCGATAGAAATTAGATGTGGTATTTAGCCGATTCTGACCGATTCTGGCGACCCGGTAACGGAAATGTTGAGTAGTTCGGAGAATCGGCAAATACCACCTCTGTGTTGTGTCTCGCCCGCTTTCACCGCAGCCGGGGCCTTCTTATCTGCTTCCGAACGCTGAGGAATGTCCTAGTATGCCTCCTGGCCCCAGCCCTGGCTCCATGCCCAGACAGGCTGAGGAGGAAGAAGTACCTCCAGCCCCCAGCTCTGGCTCCATGCCCAGGCAAACGGAACAACTAGACCCCTCCCCCTCCCCCACAGCATGTGAGCCTGAGGAAGGTCAATTACCAACAGCTGCAGACTGGAGTGACCCTCGCTTCAGAAGAATTGATAAGCGGCGGCGACAGAAGGAAGGGAGGGGCAGGCCTGGATAAGTGCTGAGTCATGGAGCCACACCCCATGGCCTATATAAAGGATCTGCTTTCTGGCATTCTCTGAGTCAGGCAAAGTCTAACATATCTTGCTGAAGTCACTTTGTGATCTCCTGCCTGCCCTGAGGACTTTGCTAGGACTTTGACAGAGCTGCAGAGGCACACCTGATTCAGATTTCCCTGACCTGGTCGTCAGCGGAGGAGTGGGACATGACACTCTGACTGGCCCCAGCCCTGATCTATTGGCTGCCTCCCAAGTCCCAGCTGATCGAGTCCCAGCTGATTGGCTGGGGTGGGGAGGGAATGGGGATTTTACAGTATCCTTCCCCTGGAGTGGGGAGGGAATGGAGATTTTGCAGTATCCTTCCCCTGCCATGCCCACCAAGCCACACCACGCCCACCAGGCCATGCCCACAGAACCAGTAGTAGAAAAAAATGTGAATCCCACCACTGATAGAAATGAATCTGCTATCTCAGTATCCGGTATTTAACCGTTATTCTGGTTCCATCCCTTCGTTTGAAGTTTTCCAACCTCAAATGCCTATGTTACAATTTCCAGATGATACTCTTGATTTAATATTTCATAAGTCTGAGTGTTGCCTTGAGCTGATCCATCGCTGATCCTAGGACCTAGCATCTCATGATTCATCTCCTCCACTCCTGCTACAATCTTCCTGTCAGTTAGCCATCTTTCAAGCTGGTCTCTTTATTGCCAGGTTTTGGGGATGGGAGGATGGATGATTGATAGCCCACGAGTCAGTAGCAAGCATTCTCAAATGAATTGTGGCTATTTGTTGCCTTGTTGAATGCATGACTCAGGCATGAGTTTGCAAGAAGGCGCTGAGTGATGTCTCCAGTGCAAATCTGGCCAAGTTCGGAGTTCTACACAAACTGAGTTGTCTCTCTTCCTCTGGAATGCACCCCCCCCCCTCTCTTGGGAACCCAGACTATCTATCTGTCCGTCTGTCTATCCGTCCTCTACCTATAAAAGTTATTGGCAACCCATCTTATCACAAGGTAGCTCTGGGCTGCTTCCAGTCATAATCGTGACAGATTTAAAAATATGCGTATAAATTTAAAACATAAATAAATTAATACCCGCGAATACTATGATCCAGGCGTGAAATCTAAAAATTTTTCCTACCGGTTCTGTGGGCGTGGCTTAATTGGTGGGTGTGGCTTGGTGGTCAGGTAACTGAATGGGCATGGTCAATAATAATAAATAATAAAGTATACAAAACTTGGGAGGCACCGGTCTACCTTCTTTAAAAATAGAGGCCCCGGTCTACCAATTGCTGTAGTGATCAGCTGTAGTGCGCCCCTTTGAAATGCCACGGCAGTCAATTAAGGCCATTTGCAGCTATATCACCACCGAGAGCTTCAGGGACAGAGAAGAGGAACAGCGAGGCATGGGTGGTCGGGGGGGGCAGGGATTATTGCTACCGGTTCTCCGAACTACCTGCCCCCATCGCTACCGGATCATGCGATCCGGTCCAAACCGGGAGCATTTCACCCCCTGCTATGATCCAATTACAGACTACATTCCGTCATGTCAGATAGCAGGACTGGGAAATACCTAATGGCAAGAATTGAATGAATTCCAGGTGAAGTGAGCCATGAGGCAGTGGTGAAATCTGAACTGGTTTACTCCTGGTTTGGTGGCTGCGCATATGCTCTGTGTGCACATGCACAGTACACACCATGCACCAATTGTGAGGTGCACGAACATGCACGCACAGTGCACGGCAAAAGGAGGCATGGGAAGGAAAGTAAGTAGAACAGTTTGGGGGGGGGCGGGTGATCAACTGTTCTACTTATAGGGTGATCGCCCGAATAGGTAGTAAAACATGCTTTAAAAAAGTTTTTTTTTAAAAAAAAAGGTTCCGACGATCCCGCGCCACAGCTGTGATCGTCGGAGCCTTTTTTTTTTTTTACTTTTTTAAATACATTTGTTTTTATTACCTATTCGGGCAAATAGGTTGTAAAAATGCTTTTAAAAGTCAATCAAAAGGCTCTGACGATCGTGCGGCTCAGCTGTGATCATCAGAGCCTCTTTTTTTTTTATCTTTTAAAAGCATTTTTTTACTACCTATTCAGGCAAAGGCCCAAAAATCAGCAGGCCAACGCGCACATGCATGCGGGAGCTGACCTAGGGCAAAGTTCGCGTGCTCACAGATATGGCTCCGCGTGCCACCTGTATAGGTGTATACCACAGGTATAGGGTCTCCTGCTTAAGCAAGGGGCTGGACTAGAAGACTTCCAAGGTCCCACCCAGCTCTGTTATTCTGTCATTTTTTTTTAATTTGCATTTATATCCTGCCTTTCTCCGAAGACTCAGGGCGGCTTACACTATGTTAAGCAATAGTCTTCATCCATTTGTATATTATATACAAAGTCAACTTATTGCCCCCAACAATCTGGGTCCTCATTTTATCTACCTTATAAAGGATGGAAGGCTGAGTCAACCTTGGGCCTGGTGGGACTTGAACCTGCAGTAATTGCAAGCAGCTGCTGTTAATAACAGACTGCATTAGCAGCCTGAGCCACCAGAGGCCCTTTTAAATGTTTTATTACAAAACATTTTTGTCACTGTTTTTTTTTTTTCCTGGAGAAAGTAAAACAAATGCAACTCCCTGATGGATTACTTTGAGAGGGAGAGCGTATCAAACTTTAAAATTGTCACGGGCCGTTTGCAGGCACGATAACCTGACCATTCCGCACAATATATACCCAACCGGCTGCCGACAGCCTCGGAATAAATCAATGCAAGTTGAATTGGTAACTGAAGGGCTATTATAGCAGCTTGTGGAGTTCAGATGGCCCACTTCCTGCTGCCAGAGGCAATAGCCCCGTTGGCCCGTCAGTCCATTCTAGCTTCCTCCCTTGCCTCTGCCATCTCTCTACTACCGTTGCCAACAGTGTGTTAGTTTCCTGGCTCAAGTTGAGTTCGAGAACATTCGTCAGTGTCAGATTCCGACCATGAGCCCTTCTTCAGGTATTTATCCTGATTAACACCATCACATCCCGTTGACCCGATCTTTCTTTCTTTCTTTCCTTTTTTCTTTTTTTTTTAAAAACTGGCTTCATTTCAAAATTCTGACTTTTTTTTTTTCCCCTTCTCCAACCAGCTATCAAATTCCTCTTTCTCCTGGAAAGGATGTTATCAGATTTTTTTGCAATCTCGGTGGCACCTCCAGAAACTTTGCAGCGGTTTCAAAAACTGAAGAATTTGTGCGATGGGGAAGTGGAGAGAATGAGGAGAGCATTTCAAAAGCCGGGAGGGGGAAGTCCATAAGGTCACAGGAAGTTAGAGGGAAGTTAAAGAAAAGGTCCGTGGTTGGAAGAAGAAAAGACAATGAATTGGTCTGGCATCCATGCCCTTCATAGGTTTGGTCTACGTCAATGATGGCTAACCATTTTGCCGTGCCAAAAGCGGGGGGGGGGAGCCCGTGTGTGTGCGTCACACGCATGCGTGCCCACATCCATAATTCAATGCCCCCCCCGTGCATGCGTGCACAACCCCCCCCCACGCACACTCCCCCCGCTTTTGGCACACGATGGCAAAAAGGTTACCGGTAGTCCCGTTTTTCGCCCTCCCGAGGCTCCAAAGACTTTCTTGGAGCCTGGGGAGGGTGAAAACAGCCTCTCTCCCCCACCCCAGAGGCCCTCCGGAAGTCGGAAACGGTCCCATTCCTGACTTCCAGTGGGCCCAGAAGGCCCGAAAATCAGCTGGCCAGCACAACACATGCACGCTGGAGCTGAGCTAGGGCAACACTTGTGTGCCCACAGATACACACACACACAGATGTGGCACACGTGCCATAGATTCGCCATCATGGGTCTATGTCTAGGACAAAAACCTCCCAAAATGTTTTTTGTTTTTCCTTGAAGGACGATTTTGACAGCAGCAGAACACCAGGTCCTATCGAAATGTAAGGCAGTGCATTAAGAAATTGGACACCTCTGTAGTTTTTAAAAGTGACCCTCACAATTTTGCTTCACAAGGTCGATGTTTGATGCCCATAATATCTGATTTTGTGATACCTCTCCCATGGTGAATTTTTTTTTTACATTTTAGAAAACATCAATCATGCTGTCCACCATTTCTTTCGAGTGTGTGTGTGTGTGTGTGTGTGTGTGTGTGTGTGCATTTACTGACAAAGAAATAAAGGAAGACTAGTATAGATGTATTTCAAGCTATTTAGCTCTCATCAGCTAGCCATACCCTTCTGGGATTCGAACCTGGGCTTGCTTGCATATTAGGCAGATGTATTAACCTCTAAGCCACAGGTTCTCCTCGCTTTGTCAGCTGCACCAGGGGAAAGATTAAGTGGGTTAATACAGGTTAATATATCTGCCTAATATTCTAGTCTCCCTTTATTTCTTTGTCAGTAAATATAAATTTAACACAAAATAGTTTGTCGTGAAAGGGACTACCTGTGAGGGTACTCCCTCCCATATTTAGGTAAACCAGGTTGCTTCGATAGGAAAAAAAAAACCCATATATAAAGAGACTAATTTATGGGGCCTTAATGCCATAAAAATGGGATGCAGTGGCTCAGTGGCTAAGACACTAAGCTTGTCGACCAGAAAGTCGGCAGTTCAGAGGTTCGAATCCCTAGTGACGCATAATGGGGTGAACTCCCGTGACTTGTGCCAGCTTCTGCCAACCTAGCAGTTCGAAAGTATGTAAAAAATGCAAGTAGAAAAATAGGGATCACCTTTGGTGGGAAGATAACAGCGTTCCATGCGCCTTTGGCGTTGAGTCATGCCGGCCACATGACCATGGAGATGTCTTTGGACAGCGCTGGCTCTTCAGCTTTGAAATGGAGATGAGCACCGGCCCCTAGAGTCAGGAACGACTAGCACATATGTGCGAGGGGAACCTTTACCTTTACCTTTAATGCCACAAAGAATTTGTTGGCTTGAAAATGCTGTATGGATTATGGCTTGATCGCCTTTTCACTCAGTGTGAAGAATCGCTGATAGAACCTTCCTTGAATTGTCCTACAAAAACCTTTGCAGGACCAGAATCAGGACAAATAATATCCAACAAGCAAGGAAGATTTGTCATAACGTGCAGGAGTTGTGCAAGGCAGAGGAGTATGAAATAAGTATTGTGCTTGGTTGTTTGAGACTGCAGGGCTGAGCAGCACTGACCCCCAAGCCTCTCACGCTTCACAGATCCTCTGCCTAAGCAGAGGCATGTGGTGCAATGCTCAAATTCCATGCAGGATTGCTGAGCAAAGCCACAGAAACTGTGGATGCCTCGATTCCTTTCACTGAAGGTTGTAAGCTGGAGGACAAGACGTCGCCTGCCTCTGACTTTCCCAAGGGCTGTGGGGTAAAATCAAGGCAGAATGTTTTTGTTTTTTTCTGGTTTCCCAGCAAACCGCTTAGACCCGAGGCGTCCAACCTTGCCCATTTAGCCCTTGAGGACATCCACTTCCACAATTCTCCAGCCTGCCAAGTTGGCTGAGGAATTCTGGGAGTTGAAACTTTACTTTCTCCTGCAAAAAAAAAAATATAGCGAGAAAAATGACAGAATAACAGAGCTGGAAGGGACCTTGGGAGTCGTCTAGTCCAGCGAGACCCTATATCAGTGATGGTTAACCTTTTTCGTGCCGAGTGCCCAAAGCGCGTGCCCGAACCCCCAAAATGCAGTGCGAGCGCCCCCCCGTGCATGCATCCTGCCCCATGCATATGCGTGTATCCCCACATATACACACCCCACACATGCACCCTGCCCCTCTGTGCATGCACCCCAGGGCTCCAGCACCCCATATTGACTTCCAGGTTGGTGCAGGCAGTTTTCCAGGCCCAAAATGGGCCCTATTTTTGACCTGGAAAGCCTCCTTCACCAACCTGCAACCCCCGCACATGCTCCTTGCCCTCCGTTCATGCACATGCATGTCCCCCGCATGTGCCCCACCCCCTGCGCATGCCCGGCAGAGACCTGAGGACCAGCTGGCCAGATGGAGGCATGCACGCATGCGCGGTAGAGCTGGGCAGGTCCGACGGCTGGTGCTCCTTCAGAGAGGGCTCTGCATGCCACCTGTGGCATAGGTTCGCCATCATGACCCTATTGTCAGGGTTCCAAGGAACACCCCCAACGAAATAAAGCTCTGAGGCTTGCGGTTCCTCAGAGTTCCAATTTATTAGAGATGTCATGTTGGCACAGCTGGGAAAACCCGAAACTAAAAGCTTCCGGGTTTTCCACACCCACAAGTTCATCACATTGTCCAATCAACTCTTCACACTCAATTGGATACAATCTTCAGGCAGTCTACATCAGACACAGGCAAAAGTCCTTGAATAGGGAATGTTGTTATGACTAACTTTCTACCGCTCCAACAACAACCCCCTCCCAACCTCCCCAGCTAATATATGTGGCAGTTAAGAAGCAAAAAGAAAATTTCCTTCCAAAACTGACACCTATACTATTCCAGACGATCATTGGCATCCTTCAGTCTCAAAAGACTATGGTATCGTGCTCTGGAAAGAGTTCCTAAAACAGCATCTGGTGTGGCTAAAAAGGCCAATTCGAGAGTGGCAATCCCTTCCACACTGAGGGCAGATACATTCTGTCCCCTGCCCAGCCTCCAGTTTTCGCTGGTTCCGGGACTGCCTCTTTGCCTCAGCCTGCCGAACAAGTGTCTTTTCGAATTGGAGGAGGCCATGCTGCGTCTTTAGCCTCCAAGCTGAACAATTAGAGGTCGAGGTTCCCCAGTTGTTAATGTCCATTCTCACGGCCTTTAGGTCCCTCTTGCAGATATCCTTATATCGCAGCCTTATATTCCAGACGAATGATTCTAATATTGCCTACTTTAAAGGAGAATATTTGTAGCTCAGGGTTGAAATGAGGGGTCCTTGGTGCTCTCTGACTTTGCTTGCCTGCATGTTGACTGGGGAATTCTGGGAGCCGAATGCCACAAGTCTAAAGCTAACAAGGTTGGATACCTCTGGATTAGATCTTTGGTAGAGTAAGACAGAACAGCTAACTAACAATCGCCCCCTGAAAGAGGAACAAAATTGCAGACCTAGGCGAGTTGTTTTGGGATATCCCAAGAACCGAAGCAACAAGGAATTGATTTATTTTTTATTTATTTGTCAAGCATATATAAGATAACAGCTAAAAGTATAAAAATGATTTTGAATACATCATGAAATGGATGTGAATAAATGGGGACATTAGGACAGGGATGATAGGAACCTTGGTGCTCTTATGCACGCCCCTTACAGACCTCTTAGGAATGGGGTGAGATCTACAGTAGACAGTCTAAGGTTAAAGTTTGGGAGGTTTGGGGAAGAAACTACAGAGTCATTCTAACTTCTAGTGCATTCCAGGCATTGACCACTCTGTTGCTGAAGTCATGTTTTTTGCAATCAAGTTTGGAGCGGTTTACCTTAAGTTTGTATCTATTGTGTGCTCGTGTATTGTTGTAGTTGAAGCTGAAGTAGTCATTGACAGGTAGGACATTGTGGTAGATAATTTTATGTGCTATACTTAGGTCAGACTGAAGTCGGCGTAGTTCTAAATTTTCTAACCCCAGAATTTCAAGTCTGGTGGCATAAGGTATTTTGTTGCGAGCAGAGGAGTGGAGGACTCTTCTGGTGAAATATCTCTGGATTCTCTCGATTGTATTTATGTCCGATTGTATTAATGTAGAATTGTTCCTCCTAAAGAAGAATAACCAGAGGTTTTCTCCTGGATGTTTCTTTGAAGCCATGCACGCTGAAATACAAAACAAAGCAGACAATTTCCTTATTCCTGCCCTTCACCAGAATTCCTGATCTCTCTCATTTTCTCACAGCTCTTTCCTGCATAGGCTTCCGTAACCTCGTGTCCCAAGATGAACGCAACATTTAAAAAATAAAATAAAATAAATTGCTGCAGTGTCCTCTACTTTTCAAGGCAATTTTTTTTATTTTCCATAATAATTCCCACAATTTGACCAGTGTACAATACAATCACTTATCCAACAATCGATCCTATACTCAAATTATGCTCAGTCAGGGCTGCTCGACCGCCACTCCCTCCCTTAATCCTTTCTACCCTTCTCATCCTTCTTCGACTTTCCCCACCATCCTTCTCCTCGCTTTCCTACTTCCCCGCCTCTTTCCCACTTCTCACTACCATCTTTTCTAACCCTCTATCTTCTCCTCCTTCTTCTCCTCCTATCCTTTCTTCTCCCTCCCTTCTTTCCTACCTACCCACCTGCCTACCTACTTTCTTCCTTCTTTACTCCTCTTTCCTTTCCCTTTCCCTTCGGGAGTGGTTACCGAGTGGTCCCAACTTTACACCATTCCAACTTGTTTAATTCTACCATTATTCCTGTACAATGGCAATCAATCAATTTATAATCTTCCCCTTCCCCCACACCCGAGACTTCCCAGAACAGAATACAGGGTATTGTAACTAGTGTCCTCTACTGACAGTATAGTGTTGCCGTGTTTGCCAAGGTATCAGAAGATCCACTTTCCCTTCGCCTGATTGATTAATGAGCTCTTTCATTAATATTAATGTTATCGGTGATATAATATTCATGATTTTAAATTAGCTCAACAAATGCACCATCGTGGGAAACCTGCTGGCCGAATATAATTATTTGTGATGAAATTTTTAAAACAGGGCAATTAATTGGGAGCAGTTGGCAAGCGACCCTTCTCGGTCCTACAGGATGGTCCTGAATTTTGCATGATGGATCTGTCAACGCAACGTGAGATGGCTGGGAGATGATTCAGCTGGGAGCTTTGATCCAAAAACATTTGGGCCAAACGCTCTGAATGCAATGACAGTTCGGAGTTGGATTGGCAGTTTAGGTCTATTTGCTGGCATGCGGGGGGGGGGCAGGGTTGAAATGCTCCCAGTTCGGACTGGATCACCTGATCCGGTAGCGATGGCAGCGATGGTTCAGAGAACCGGTAGCAAAAATCCCTGCCCACCCCCCCACTCCCGCATGCCCAGCTGAGCCGTGCGATCATCAGAGGTGTTTTGTTTTTTTTTACTTTTAAAAGCATTTTTTCTTCGGCTGAAAAAATGCTTTTAAAAGCAAAAAAAAAAGCCTTTGATGATCGAGCGGCTCAGCTGTGATCGTCAGAGCCTTTTAAAAGCATTTTTTTCTACAATCTCTTTGGCCGAAGTGGTTGTAAAAAAATTGCTTTTAAAAGGCTCTGACAATCCCAGCTGAGTTGCCTGATTGTCAAAACCTTCAACTAGAAAAAATGCTTTTAAAAGCCTCTGGCGATGAGGCAACTCAGCTGGGATCGTCAGAGCCTTTTAAAAGCATTTTTTTACAACCTCTTTGCTTTTAAAAGTACAAAAAGTTAAAAAAAAAGTTGGCCACGCCCACCCAGTCACATTACCCCCCACCAAGCCACAGAACCAGTAATAACAAATGTTATATTTCGCCACTGGAGGGGGGGGAATATTCTCCCCAAATTCAACGATTTGAGAAGGTTTTCTCATAAGCCCAGCCTTTCTTTTCACTTCAAACTGACTTAGAAAATCAAATCCGAGCAACTCAATAGTTCAAATCAAAGCATCAAATCAGATGTAATTGTCTAAATAGGTTTGACTGGTCAGAACAATAATCTCAGCTGAAACAGTGATTGGATTTGAACTGAATCAGAGTTGATCTGCACAGCTTTCACAATCCCCTACGGAAATTTTGTCGTACTTTTTTTTTTTTTTGTTACCTGCCACAATCAACAAGCTCTCAGCAGGGGCCTCTGGTGGCTCAACAGACTAATGCAGTCTGTTATTAACACAGCTACTTGCAATTACTGCAAGTTCAAGTCCCACCAGGCCCAAGGTTGACTCAGCCTTCCATCCTTTATAAGGTAGGTAAAATGAGGACCCAGATTGTTGGGGGGGCAATAAAGTTGACTTTGTATATAATATACAAATGGATGAAGACTATTGCTTGACATAGTGTAAGCCGCCCTGAGTCTTCGGAGAAAGGCGGGATATAAATTAAAAAAAAAAAATTACGCTCATACCATTAAAACACACCTGGGCCATAGCAACGTAAGGAAACCCTCAGTTGTTGTTTTTTTAAAAAAGAATAGAAAGTTGAAACGGAAAAATGAATATAGTGGAAACAATCGCGCGAATAATGAAGACAAAAGATTGGTAGCATTGAAGGATCAAAAGCCCATTTAAAGTCATTTTTTCTAAGGTCTAGAAGGTGATGAAGGAGCCGACTGAATTTCAGGAGACAAGAATTTCATAATCCTGGTGTCACCAATAGAAAAAACAGTACTGTTGTTTTCCTTTGCTCCAAAGTATGAACAGAATTACCCAGGAGTTTGTAGAGATTCTCCATCATCCAGGTCATGGTCCTTGAGTGGCTCAGACTGCTAAGACAGTCTGTTATTAACAGCAGCTGCTTGCAATTACTGCAGGTTCAAGTCCCACCAGGCCCAAGGTTGACTCAGCCTTCCATCCTTTATAAGGTAGGTAAAATGAGGACCCAGATTGTTGGGGACAATAAGTTGACTTTGTATATAAATATACAAATAGGATGAAGACTATTGCTAACATAGTGTAAGCCGCCCTGAGTCTTCGGAGAAGGGCGGGATATAAATGCAAATAAATAAAAAAAATTGGTTGTCCCAAAGGTGCTTTTTCAGGAGGCAACTGGACTTTCTTGTTTTTTTCCTTTGAAGACGTTTTGCTTCTCATCTAGGAAGCTCCTTCAGCTCTGAATGAATGTTAGGGAATAGAAGGATTGATATTCCTTGCAGACAGCCGATCATTTGCATCCTTTTAAGAGGGTTGTTGAAGCATTTGGAGGTTTATTTGTGTCCTCAGAGTCTCCTGAGTAGTGCAAATGGTTCCTGTCCTCTGCAATTTTTTCTCTGGAAATCCATTCCTACTCCCACACCATTTAAAGAGTGTCCAGCCCAAATTGTACAGCTAAAAGTCTGTAGCAGACTACAGGTACCATTAGCACCACTCAGGCGACCCTGAGGACACAGATAAACCTCCAAGTACTTCAACGATCCTCTACAAGGATGCAAATGACCAGCTGTCTGCAAGGAGTATAAATCAGGGGTAAAATCCAGCAGGTTCTGACAGGTTCTGGAGAACCGGTAGCGGAAATTTTGAGTAGGTCGGAGAACCGGCAAATACCACCTCTGGCTGGCCCCAGAGTAGGGAGGGAATGGAGATTTTGCAGTATCCTTCCCCTGCCATGCCCACAAACCACACCCACTAAGTCACACCATGCCCACCAAGCCACCCCCACAGACTACAGGATGCAGACTACAGGAACCAGGAGCACCATTCAAATGGCCCTGGGGACCCAGATAAACCTCCAAGTGGCCTCAACGACCCTCTAAAAGGATGCAGATGACCAGCTGTCTGCAAGGAGTATCAATCCTTTCATTCCCCACCATCCAGTCAGAGCTGAAGAAGCTTCTTGGATGAGAAGTGAAACGTCTTCCAAAAAAACCCCCAAGAAAGTCCAGTTGCCTCTTGAAAAAAGCACTTTTGGGATTCACCCAGAGGTTCCCCACCTGGAAGGTCAAAATTAAGATGGAGAAGGTGATCCTTCAGCCCCAAACCACGGATGGCTTTAAAGGTCAAAAAACCCGCAGCTTAATTCGTCCTTAGATGCGGACAAGAATTCGCACCAGGGCCCGGAGCGCTAGTGCTACGTGCCTGTGTTGGCAAATACCTGCCAATCGTTTGGCTATTGCACTCTGGACTAATTGAAGCTTCTGTGTGGCCTTTAATGTTTCTGAGATATGACGTCTCATAAAATCTAAGAATGTTGAGCAATTATCCATCCAACCTTTTGCTGGAGGCAGAATCTGCTACAGCATTTCAGACAGAAATTTCAGACTATCCAGTTTCTTCGGTTTGAAGAAGAGAAGAACTTCATTTCTTAGGAGTGGGAGAATATCTCTTGTCTTTAGGAAATTGATCATTTCTTGTCTTGATGGAAGATAATATTTTTAGCTCAGGGTTGACATGAGGGGTCCTCTCTGAGCTTGGTCGTTTTCTCGCAGGCGTTTCATTACCCAGCTATGTAACATCACCAGCGCTAGAAGGGAGTCTGAACGAGAGTAAATCCGTCTCCCTGTTAGCACTGATGATGTTACCTAGTATGGTAATGAAATGTCTGTAAGAAAAGCAACCAAGCTCAGTGAGCACCAAGGATCCCACAAATCCCTACTCACAGTCACTCATGCTCTAATCACTTCCCGTCTTGACTATTGCAACACGCTCTACATGGGGCTGCCCTTGAAGAGCATGTTGGTACAAAATGCAGTGGCCCGCATGGTTCTGTGCAGACCTCGGTGTGCACATGTATCACCTCTCCTGCGGGAGCTGCATCGGTTGCCGATTTGCTTCTGGAGTACAATTCAATGTGCTGCTTGTCACCTTTAAAGCTCTTCATGGCTTGGGACCAGGTTATCTGAGGGACCGTCTTTTGCCGGTCACAGCTACCTGACCCACCAGAGTGGGGAGGCAAAGAATGTTGTGGGTCCCATCCCCTAGGGAGATCCACCTGGTGGGACCCAGATGAAGAGCCTTCTCTGTGGTGGTCCCCTCTCTCTGGAACATCATTCTTCCAAGGATTAGAATGGCCCCCGACTCTGACATTCTTCCAGAAGATGCTGAAGACCTGGTTCTGTCAGTGGACCTGGGGAACCCAGTCACCACGGCGGGTTTTGGGGGTCAGGGGTGCTATTGAGCAGGTTCTGATAGGTTCTGGAGGACCGGTAGCGGAAATTTTGAGTAGTTCGGAGAACCGGCAAATTCCACCCCTGGCTGGCCCCAGAGTGGGATGGGAATGGAGATTTTGCAATATCCTTCCCCCAGGAGTGGGGTGGGAATGGAGATTTTGCAATATCCTTCCCCTGCCACGCCCACCAAGCCACACCCACCAAGCCACGCCCACAGAACCGGAAGTAAAAAAATGAATTTCAACACTGGTGGTGGGGAGGGTGATCTTATTATATATGATTCTCTGTTTTATGAATGTTATTGTTTTTATATGATGTTTTTATATACTTGTAAGCCGCCTTGAGTCGCCATGTGCGAATAGGCAGCCATATAAGTTCCCGAAATAAATAAATACATTTCTGGTCTGTTCCGAGAAACAAATAATCCGTTTCTCTCTCTTTCCCTTTCAGGTTCCTCATTTCAAGGTTGCTCCTGAAGAGTTCCTCAAGCTTCAGTTCCAGAGATTCACAACTTTGAACCTCCATCCCAGCAACACGGACATCAGTGTCGCCGTTGCTGGGATCTTGAATTTCTTCAACTGCACCACTGCCTGCCTCATCTGTGCCAAAGCTGAATGTAAGAACCATGCTCTAAGCTCCACGTCAGTAAACATTTAGCTTTTGCTGCCCAATTTATTTATTTTTTATGTTTTGCTTTATTACAAGGCCACCACATATGATGAAATGTGCCCTTTCTTTTTGAATTACATTTCCAACATTTGCTAGACATATTGGTTTGTTTTTTATATAAATAATATTTATGGTAGTTTTTCTTTTCCATAACTCTAGTACATAGTCAAACAGACAGTGTCATTTTTATATACTTTGAATTAACAGTTCAAGTAAAATCTACATTTATATACATATATATATATACATCCTCAATATTCCTTACGAATATTACCTATTTTTGTTTCTGCTGTCTAACTTACCGCCAGAGGGATTGATTATCCAGAAAATATTTGAATGTGCTGAAATGAATAAACTAACCTTAGAATTAAAAGAAAAAGATGATTCGGAATATTAAGTGGTTTGGGAAAAATGGTATAGGTGGATAAACAACAAAAGAAGGTGCCATTGTTAATCTCTAGTTTCTTTCCCATAAAGTTTGCCATTTCTCTAGTTTTTTTTTGTTTTTTTTATTTACATTTATATCCCGCCCTTCTCCGAAGACTCAGGGCGGCTTACAGTGTATAAGGCAATAGTCTCATTCTATTTGTATATTTACAAAGTCAACTTATTGCCCCCCCAACAATCTGGGTCCTCATTTTACCTACCTTATAAAGGATGGAAGGCTGAGTCAACCTCGGGCCGGGCTTGAACCTGCAGTAATTGCAGGCTGCTATGTTTTAATAACAGGCTTCTAACAGCCGGAGCTATTACAGCCCTGTTCTATGTTATAGCCAAAGTTGCATCTTCCCCCGATGGAAGACCAAGTAATTACAGAACAAGAGAGACCACCGATTGACCATCCATTCTGACCATAGACGTGTGCAACTTGTGTTCACACAAACAAGCCAACTAAAGACCTAGTGGGCTTATTCCCATGGCAAGCTAAGCTAAGCTGTCTTGTTCGTTTTTAATGGATGGGTGGGTTGCGTGAACCCAACTGTGTGTCAGGCCTGGAAACCATACTAGACTTTAGAGTTCCAGACGCTGCCACATTTTTCCCCTGAGGAGAAGAAGGGGGGTTGAGGGGTATGGTAACATTCTTCAAGCTGTCAAGGTCGGATGGTGTTCACAACTGCAGGAGGAGTGGCGAGAAGATATTCGAATGAACTGGGAGAACGTGGGACCATGTGACCAGCAAAGGGGTTAGGGGGGGTGGGACTCTTGGGGTTTGCATAACTGGGGAAAGAATCCGGAAGTTCAGTTTTGGAATTTCACTCATCGTGTGCCAGTTTCCTCATGCTAGTAAAGAACTCTGAAAGACAATGGCTTCTGAGGTTTTTTTATGCAGAAGAGGTTTTTCTGGAACCTTGATACTGTGTTGTGTCTGCGCCCCCCGAGCCAGGCCCCCTGCCAGAAAGTGACTTGGAAAGTGAGGGGGAAGAGCCATCAGGACTTACCTCGGGAGCACCGGCTTCCCTGGCTCAGCTCCAGGAGCCAGAGGCAGGCCAGGTGGAGGAGATAACGAGGTCTCCGTCCCCTGACTCTTCCCCCCCAGGCCACGCCTCCAGACCCAGCTGATGGCAATCAGGCCTGGCTGGACCCTAGGTTTTGTAGGCAGGAGAGGTGGGAACAAAAGAAGCAGGGGTGGGGCAGGCCTAGGAAGTGCTGAGTCATGGAGCCACACTCCACAGGATATAAAAGCAGCAAGGGCTGCTATACCTCTTCGTAGCAGGCAAATCAACTGCTTGACTAGAGCTGAAGTATTGTTTGTTGACTCATCGGCATCAAGGGAGATAACAGAGACACTTGGCAGATACTCGCTAGTTTGCTGCCAGAGCTGATAGTGCCGGCTAATTAAGTCATCGCTCGGACTGAGGCAAGGGGGACAGAACAAACTGTTAACATTTCAAGACAGACAATATATAAAAAACAAAAACAAAACAAAAACAGGCTGGGGGCATGTTGTTGTTACTGTCTCTTCAAACTTTCTCCAAGGTCATTCTTTGACTCTCTACACCATCCCACTTTTCTTTTTTATAATTTAGTGCATTGCACACATGAGGTCATAAAATGGATTAATTCAATTAACAGGTTAACAGAGTTGGAAGGGACCTTGTGGGTCATCTAGTCCAACCCTATCCTCCCACGCCCAAGCAGAAGACCCTACACCGTTTCAGACAGATGGCAGTCCAGTCTCTTCTTGATAAACTTTATCCAGTGATAAAGTTCCCACAACTTCTGAAGGCAACTTCTGTTCCATTGCTCTCACAGAAAATTCCTCCTTATTTCCAGATTGAATCTCTCCTTGATCAGTTTCCATCCATTATTCCTTGTCTGGCCTTCAGGTGCCTTGGAGAATAGCTTAACCCCTTCCTGACAGATGGCAGTCCAGTCTCGTCTTGAAAGCCTCCAGTGATGAAGCTTCTACAACTTCTGGAGCCAAGTAGTTGCACTGATTAATTAATAGATTAACACAGTTGGAAGGCACCTTATAGGTCATCTAGTCCAACTCCCCACCCAAGCAGACCTTATACCATTTTTGACAGATGGTAGTCCAATCTCTACTTGAAAGCTTCCAGTGATGAAACTCACACAACTTCTGAAGGCAAGCTCTTCCATCAGTCGATTGTTCTCACTGTCAGGAAATGTCTCCTTATTTTCAGATTGAATCTCTCCTTGCTTAGTTTCCATCCATTGCTTCTTGTCTGGCCTTCAGGTGCTTTGGAAAATAACGTGACCTCTTCCTCTCTGTGGCAGCCCCTCAAATATTGGAAGATGCTATCCTGTCTCCTCTGATCCTTCTCTTCACTAGACTAGCCAGGCCAAAGTATATTATATGAACTCAGACAACCCAGATATGTCTAGTGGATGTGAAACTGGGTTTCTAACTCTTGCTACCATCCACATCTCTTTACTATAAACTCTGGATGGCTACAATTATGTATTTTTGCCCCAGATTTCTCTAGTGTAAGGCAGCCTGGTTTTCCGTTCGAACTCTGCCTATTTTTCCTTGACCTCTAATTCATCACTCACCTTGTGGGCTTTGGGAACTATCTAGCTATTTCTTCATTACTAATGGTAGAACAGAATCTATGACTTTTAAGAGGACAATTGGAAGGATTGAACAAGAACAAGAACAAGCAAGATTGTTGTTGTTAAAGGCTACGGAGTAGCAGGAACATACTCCGTAGCCTTTAACAACAACAATCTTGCTTGTTCTTGATCTATATTTCTCTCCACCTGAAAGCCCTCGTGGCAATTCAGTATCAACAGCATGTTTTTTTGCACTTTGTCTTAAGCCAGTGGTTCTCAACCTTTATAGTACTGTGACCCCTTTAATACAATTCCCCACGATGTGGCGACCCCCAACCGTAAAATTATTTTTGCAGCGATCTCAGTGCACCTCAGCAGCCGCAGAAGGGGGGGAAAAGTGGCAAACTTTTTTCGAATTTATCGCGCCTGAAGCTGTATTGGCTAGTGATCTGAACTGCTTGTGATTACCTTGAGGATGGAGGCATTAAAGCGGAGACTCCTCCCCTATTAAGTTTATCGCGCCTGAAGCCAGATTAGGCTAGCGATTGGGAGTGATTGCTTGTGGAGTCAAACATTGGAGCACGATTCTTCGACTCGCAAGTATACTTCCCATATTTCCGATGGTCTTAGGCGACCCCTGGCAAATCGTCATTCGACCCCCAATGGGGTGGTGACCCACAGGTTGAGAACCGCTGTCTTAAGCACTTTGTCTTAAACACGGAGTAGTAAGAAACCAAATCAGGAATGCCGAGTCATCAGAGTCTATGGAGATTTTCAGTCGTTCAAGTTGGCAGGGTTCCGAGTAATACACCCATAGCAAACAAAACTCCAAGGCAGGCAGATTCTTCAAAGAATAATTTTATTGGATATATCATATTGGCACAGTTCTGGTGAAAACCGACTCTGAAGGTTCCCGCAGTTTTCACCTAATTAAAAGTAAAAGTGTTTTTCCCTTTCCCAAACGATCAGTCACACGGTCCAATCAACGTGCCATCCAGTTGCCATGTAACTTCACTCCTCCTTGCTCTGACCAGCTGTGAAAATGTCCTTGGTTCCCAGAAGAAAGTTAAAACCCCAGCTATCTCTATTCCCGCCCCCCCCCACCACACTGCTATTCCTCAACTCCAGTGTGGCAACCCTGAAGCTTCAAAATGGCTTCGGTCAGGTCAGCTTCAGGATTGACACGAGGTCATAGTTGTCCCAAAGGTGCTTTTCCAAAAGGCAGTTGGACGTTGTTTTTGCTTGAAGATGTTTTGCTTCTCATCCAAGAAGCGTCTTCAGTTCTGACGTCAGAACTGCCTGAAGCATCAGAATCGAAGCTTCTTGGATGAGAAGCGAAACATCTTCGAGGGAAATTTAGATATGAGCCAGCAGTGTGTAGCAGCTGTTAAAAAAGCCAACACAGTTCTGGGCTGCATAAACAGAGGGATAGAATCAAGATCACGTGAAGTGTTAATACCACTTTATAATACCTTGGTAAGGCCACACTTGGAATATTGCATTCAGTTTTGGTCGCCACGATGTAAAAAAGATGTGGAGACTCTAGAAAGAGTGCAGAGAAGAGCAACAAAGATGATTAGGGGACTGGAGGCTAAAACATATGAAGAACAGTTGCAGGAACTGGGTATGTCTAGTTTAACAAAAAGAAGGACTAGGGGAGACATGATAGCTGTGTTCCGATATCTCAGGGGTTGCCACAAAGAAGAGGGAGTCGGGCTGTTCTCCAAAGCACCTGAGGGTAGAACAAGAAGCAATGGGTGGAAACTGATCAAAGAAAGAAGCAACTTAGAACTAAGGAGAAATTTCCTGACAGTTAGAACAATTAATAAGTGGAACGACTTGCTTGCAGAAGTTGTGAATGCTCCAACACTGGAAATTTTTAAGAAAATGTTGGATAACCATCTGACTGAGATGGTGTAGGGTTTCCTGCCTGGGCAGGGGGTTGGACTAGAAGGCCTCCAAGGTCCCTTCCAACTCTGTTGTTATGTTATGTTATGTTATGAAATCAAAGAAAGTCCAGTTGCCTTGTGGAAAAGCCCTTATGGGCCAAGCCATCAAGCAAGTGGGGAGCGTTTCAATCTTCCCTAGGCCTCAACAGCAGTGAAGCCTTCAGTCGGTGTTCCTGGATGTACAACTCACATGTACCTGAACCCACTCATAGCCAGGGGTGGGCTGCTGGGGGTTCGCAGGGGTTCGGGAGAACCTCTAGATAAGATTCTGTGCAGTTCAGAGAACCCCCAAATCCTACTCCTGGCTGGCCCTGCCCACCCCGCCCCGCCCCGCTCTGACCCTCCCAGGAGTCCCCACAGTGCCCGTTTTGGATGAAGGTAAGTGCAAGGTGTGCATGGAGGCTCATAGAAGGTGAAAAACAGGCCTACTGGAAGTTTGGGATCGTTTACGGCCTCCAGAGGGCTTCCAGACCCTGGGAAGGCTGTTTTCGCCCTCCCGGAGGCTCGAACAAAGCCTCGGGAGCCAAGGGAGGGCAAAAATGCCCCCTCCCCCGCCGTGGTGCAGGAGGTTGAGTAGGCCACGCCCACCATGGCCACACCCACCCAGCAACCGGGCATGTAACCCCTTACTAAAATTTTTGAACCCCACCCCTGCTCATATCCTTGTGTAAACCCAAGGCACACGGCACACTAGAGCAGTGGCACATACTTGCTGGGGAGTCATACAGCTGCTTGGTGTTTTCATTTTTTCTTCTCCGCTTCATTTGTTCTTTCGTTTTAACTGGCTAGAACAGCTCAGAAACCAGATTGCTTTTAAAATAGCACGGCACCCACCATTAATTGAGTCAGGTTGATTGCTTTTAATCACGTGCAACTGAATGAGCTGGCGGCCAGCTGAGTGCAGCGGGGAAGAGGGCTCAGGGATAAACTGTGACATCAAACTACAAGCCTGAATTATGGGCCATATCCCAGTTTATAACAGGACCAGGGGGGAAAAAGGCAACCTTTTCCCTTTCTTTTTTCCACCCATTCCTTGAATTCTTTCTCAAATCAAGAGGCATCTCTGCCGCGGTGTGGCTCAGGCTGTAAGAAGCCTGTTATTAAAACACAGCTGCCTGCAATTACTGCAGGTTCTAGTCCCACCAGGCCCAAGGTTGACTCAGCCTTCCATCCTTTATAAGGTAGGTAAAATGAGGACCCAGATTGTTGGGGGGGCAATAAGTTGACTTTGTAAATATACAAATAGAATGAGACTATTGCCTTACACACTGTAAGCCGCCCTGAGTCTTCGGAGAAGGGCAGGATATAAATGTAAATAAATAAATAAAAAAAATGAACGCGGTGAATATTTTTCTTTTCCCCTTGTGTCTTAAATTCTCTTCATCTAACCAGGATAAGATTGGACAGAGAGAAGTCCGCTGTGTCTTTATTTAAAAGGCAGGCCCTGAAGTGTGGGATTTTTTTGGGGGGGGGAGGGGTGTTCTTTTTGCAAGATGTTTTTGCTTTTTATCTTTTTTTTACTTAAAACAAAACAACTTCCATATTGATTGAGACTATTTAGGATGAAAAGGAAAACACGTTTGCACACGCATTCATCTTGCTAATCTTCCTAGCCTTTAATCAAGTTTAGCCTGCTCTTTTGCTGTTTTCCGAAGCAGCGCAATTAGATTCTGGTGACGGAGACCGACTGAATAACCTTTGAAAAAGATCTTGAGGTGGGCCGCCACATTTCAAGAATCCACCACCACTTACTGATAATTGACTGAAGGTCCAATCAGTGTTATGAGATGGTGAGCATAGCTTTGTCAAAACACAGCTAAATCCATCTTGCCTGCATTCCATCTCATGTTGTGGTCTCCACCAGATACATCTAAGACAGGGGTAGGATTCCACTGGTTCAGACCGGTTCGTCCGAACCGGTAGCTCCTACGATCAGCTGGGAGTGAACCGGTTAGCTCCGATGATCAGCTGGGCCCACCCGCCCGCCCCTACGCTTTACTCACCTGTTCTATCCTCCCTCGCCTCCATCCGAATGATGGCTTAATTAGCCGTCACTATCAGCTCTGGCAGCAGAATAACCAGTGTCTGCCAAGAGCCTCTGTTATCTTCCACGACGCTGGTGAGTCACCTAGAAACAAACTTCAGCTCTTAATCAGTGGATTTGCCTGTTACAAAGAGACACAGCAGTTCTGGCTGCCTTTTATATTCTGTGGGGTGTGCCTCCATGACTCAGCACTTCCTAGGCCTGCCCCACCCTTGCTTCTGTTGTTCCCTCCTCTCCTGCCTACGAAACCAAGCCTGATTGCCGTCAGCTGGGTCTGCAGGCATGGCCTGGGGGGGGGAAGAGTCAGGGGATGGAGGCCTCGTTATCTCTTCCACCTGGCCTGGTTCTGGCTCCTGGAGCCGAGCCAAAGGAATCGGTGCTCCTGAGGTAAGCCTTACCGGCCCTTCCCCCTCACTCTCAGAGTCACTTTCGGGCATGGGGCCAGGTTCGGAGGCTGGAGCCACAACATCACCTATATCCTCTCAGCTGATTCACGTGGCACAGTGGATTGCCACGCCTCAGCTGTGTTACGCCCCAGCAGCAACGCGGAAGGTACGTTTTAGTTAAACTGCGCACACACACGCAGCGATCACCAAACCAGCTTTTAAACCAGCAGGATCCCACCACTGATCTAAGAAGCCCACCAATTTTTTCTCCCTTGCTTTTAGAACCCGCCTGTTTCTAGTTTGCCCAGACAGTGTATGCTCTTCTTCCACTGGCCATGTGATTCACCCCAAAATCATTAAAGAATATTTGGCTTGATGTTCACAATGGGCTTTCATTCAAGATGGAAAGTAGAGCCATCACTGACACTGACTTTTAAGACTCTATTGCTGAATGCCAAAAGGTGGGAAACGTAGTTTATTCAATTTATTTTTATTTATAAAATTTATACGTCCCCGCTCACTCTCGGGGACTCTGGGCAACTTACAAAAATTAAAAAGCCCGGTATACAACAATAAATAAACAAATGGCAAAAATTTCAGTGTACTTGAAAGATCATTCACAAGAAAGATATATATTGGAATGGGGAAGGTGGATTGATTATGTTCAAAATAAATATCAGACTAAAAAGTATCAAATAGCTTATGAATGAATAGAAAGTAATAATTGTATCTGTATATATTTTTCTTTTGTGTATGGGAAAAGGGAGTTATGGCTCTATGGGTGGGATTGGAGTTTATGAATAGTTAGCGTAATTTAGCTTATGATTGTTAGATGTTATACCCTGTATTTTGCTCTGGGAAAGGGGGTGGAGGGAAGAGGGTGGGGGTGGAGGGAGGAGGAGGGCATGTATTTGTTAAAATTTGTTGTAAAACTTTTTAATAAAAAAAAAAACAATAAATAAACACCAGGACGCATCAGTGGCTAGCTTGTCGACCAAAAAGTTGGCAGTTCAGTGGTTCGAATCCCTAGCGCTGCATGACGGGTTGAACTCCCGTTATTTGTCCCAGCTTTTGCCAACCTAGCAGTTCGAAAGCACATAAAAAATGCAAGTAGAAAAATAGGGACCACCTTTGGTGGGAAGGTAAGAGCGTTCTGTGTGCCTTTGGCATTTAGTCATGCCGGCCACATGACCACAGAGATGTCTTTGGACAGCGCTAGCTCTTCGGCTTTGAAACAGAAATGAGCACCGCCCCTTAGAGTCGGGAACGAATAGCACATATGTGCGAGTACCTTTACCTTTACCTTTACCTTATACAACAATAAAAACAATAAACCCTCACCCCCACCCTGCCCTGGTGACATCAATGAGTCACACTTGATGGGCTCCATCCCACTCTGGATTGCTCAGGACTTTGGCAAAACCAGGTCTCCAGGGCCTTGCAAAAGAGTGTCAGAGTGAGGGGGTAAGTCGAATCTCTGTAGGGATGGTGTTACAAAGGGAGGGATCCACCACCTACATTCTTCTCTGTAGGAGAGGGACCCACAGCCTTCCCTGCCTCCCTGCTCTGGTGGGTTAGGTGGATATAATCGAGAAAGACTGTCCTTCAGATCATATTTATCATCCCTTTGGGAATTTGGAGTTGACTATTTCTTAGACTAGAACGTTCTCCTTGTGTTTTAATGAAAAGAAGGACTAGAGGGTGACATGATAGCAGTGTTCCAGTATCTCAGGGGCTGCCCCAAAGAAGAGGGAGTCAAGCTATTCTCCAAAGCACTTGAGCAGGGGTCTCCAACCTTGGTCCCTTTAAGACTTGTGGACTTCAACTCCCAGAGTCCCTCAGCAAAGCTGGCTGAGGGACTCTGGGAGTTGAAGTCCGCAAGCCTTAAAGGGACAAGGTTGGAGACCCCTGCACTGGAGAGTAGAACAAGAAGCAATGGGTGGAAACTAATCAAGGCGAGAAGCAACCTAGAAATAAGGAGGAATTTCCTGACAGTTAGAACAATTAATCGGTGGGACAACTTGCTTCTCGAAATTGCGGGTGCCCAATCACTGAAGGTTGTCAAGAAGAAATTAGACAACTATTTCTCTGAAATGGTCTAAAATTCCCTACCTAAGCGTGTGGGTGGCGGGGGGGGGGGGCTTGGACTTGAAGACTACCAAGGCAGGGGTGAAATCCAGCAGGTTCTGACAGGTTCTGGAGAACCAGTAGCGGAAATTTTGCTAGTTCAGAGAACCAGCAAATACCACCTCTGGCTGTCTCCAGAGTGGGGGTGGGAATGGGGATTTTGCAGTACCCTTCCCCTGCCACATCCACCAAGCCACGCCCACAGAACCAGTAGTAAAATTTCACCACTGCTCCAAGGCCTCTTCCAACTAAGTTATTTTATTCTCACTCTTCACACAGATAATCAGAACACAATAATTAACAATGTTGGAAAATGAGCATGGAGGTTCCAGGAGAAAGTTCCACTCTTTGGACAGGCAATATTTCTGTGTACTGTGTATGCACAGAGTAGGGTCTAATTTCATTTGGAGGGGGGGCGAATGGAGAACAGAAATCAAATTAGCAAAGGGTCAAAGGGCGGGAACCTCCCGACTTTCCAATGCTACCAATCACCATAAAAAACGTGGTCTCTTCCCCCTCTATTTATTACTGCATGCATGGACAGCTCTTAGCCGGCAGATCCAGTAAGCTGCTAATTGCTGCCAACCAAAATAAGGGCCATAAACAAGGTCAGGAGAGAAAACCGAACAGAGGCGATGGGAAGGGAGCGAGTTTTAGTAGCTGGAATTTGAATTGGGGGGGGGGGGCTGTGGAGAAAGAAAAGAAGAGAAGCTTCTCTTCCTCTCAAAATTGAGCAGTTTTCAGCCGTTTAAGAAGAGGAGTTCAGCCAATTTAGTGGAGAAGTCAGGGTGTTGTTGATTATTGTTGTTTTTGTCACCGTTTGGCCTTTTAAAAGAGAAAACCGGAGCAAAATGGAATCATACACCGCTCCTATTGCCCCTCTTTCCAGCAGTAAATGCCTCTCACCTCCCTCCAGTGAAGGGAATCACAAAAGATTGCTGGTTGCACAAGGTATCCCTAAAATACACATTATTTAATATCAAAGGCTATAAAAGTGGACCGATGGGAACAATGTGTGTGGGGGGGGACTTTAAACCTACCCACTTGAAGGGAGCTGAGCAGCGTTTTGACATCTTAAGTGATGCTTAAGTAAAAAGGGGGGGGGCTCTTGTGTGCTGTTAAATCCCACCTCTTGTGAAATAAATTCTGTATTTTTGCTATTGCCATGCGATTAATCCTCAAATGGGTTCGCATCTAGGTATAATGGGAAGAGAAGGAACAATATAGCAATATGACATCAAGAGACCTGGGTAGACAAGCTGGTAAACACTACATTGTGATTTTTCTTTTCTTTTATATTCCTTCGCTTTAGGGCACTCTTGGGTTAGTTTTTGTGACTTAAATTGTTGCGTAGGCAAGAGAAATCCAAAGTTTTGATTATATTTTGGTGCGCCTCTGAGTGTTGCTTCTGTAACATTTTACAGGCTAGCTGGCCGGCCCAGAGATTTGTCTCAAGTCAGGTGGGAATTAATGTGGGAATTAGAAAGAGGGGAAATGATTCGTTTCAATTTTAAAATATTGAAAACTTTCACCAAAAACATAGATTTATATAGTTCTAGCACAAGGCTGGGCCACATTGTTGGCAGGGATGTTTCCAACCAGCAAGTCATTCACGTGAATGGTTAATACCACTTTATAAGGCCTTGGTAAGGCCACACTTGGAATACTGCATCCAGTTTTGATCGCCATGATGTAAAAAAAGATGTTGAGAAAGAGTGTAGAGAAGAGCAACAAAGAAGATTGGGGCAGTGGTGGAATTCAATTTTTTTTACTACCGGTTCTGTGGGCATGGCTTGGTGGGCATGGTGTGGCATGATGGGCGTGGCTTGGTGATAATAACTCTGTTATTCTGTGTGCATGTCAGTCCTGGGGGCACTGTAGAAGATGGATCGTTGTTTGAATAGTGCCACATTTGCAGTAAATATCCTTTTCATCTGGGAGAGACCTCTAGTTTTCAGTGTGGATCTCGCCAAACCAGTTCTCTTCAAACATCTCCCCAACCATCCACTCCTCCTCCAAACCTCCAGGCAACTCCTGGGGGGGGGAGGGTTAATCCAATGACGAAGAAGTTTAACTGGAAGTTTACATCTTTTTTCATTGTTGCGTTTGAGGTGTAGTAACAATCTCCTAGCATATTAAAAAGCAGTGATTTCACTCTCCCAACAAAATTGCGTACAGTCAAGACTATGGTTTTCCTAGTTGCAATGTATGGCTGTGAAAATTGGACTATAAGGAAGGCTGAGCGCCAAAGAATTGAGGCCTTTGAACTCTGGTGCTGGAGAAGACTCCTGCGAGTCCCTTGGACTGCAAGGCGATCCAACTGGTCAGTCCTAGAGGAGATCAACCCTGACTGCTCTTTAGAAGGCCAGATCCTGAAGATGAAAGTGAAATACTTTGGCCACCTAATGAGAAGGAAGGACTCCCTGGAGAAGAGCCCAATGCTGGGAACGATGGAGGGCAAAAGAAGAAAGGGATGACAGAGAACGAGATGGCTGGATGGAGTCACTGAAGCAGCAGGCATAAGTTTAAATGGACTCCAGAGGATGGTAGAGGACAGGAAGGCCTGGAGGAACATGGGGTCACGATGCGTCGGACATGACTTTGCTACTAGCAACAACAACAAACAATCTCCTCAGCACCATCTATAAAGCTTCATCTTGATTTCAATCTTTTTATCGGGGGGAGCACTTGGCCAAATAATGGGTGAGACAGATCATGTCATGGAATGATATTTAAGCTAACATTGATATATAACTAGACAGGTCCTACATTGGGTGATAGAAAGGGTAGGTCAGAAAGTGTGGGTCACTGGCTCTACATAACAGCCTAGTAACTGGAAGGGGGCCATCTTGTCCTTTCCACCAGACAGCAGAATGACTTGGATGCGTTTATATAATATATTACACAGATCCTGGCTTCATCTGGGGACATATGGCATGAGAGAAACAAAGGAAAGGGAAGATAAATGGAGGCCAGACTCAGTAGGAGGAACAGCATGTGTTTATCGCAGTTAAAATCTGTTAATTATTTTGTCTTAAGGTAGCATTGCTGTTTCGATGCCCAGATCGCCACTCCCAACTTTTCTTATGCATTAGAAGAATCTCCCAGGCCAATTAAAAGCGGCCTTCCTTATTTATTATTATTTATTATTATTTATTTAGATTTTTATACCGCCCTTCTCCCGAAGGACTCAGGGCGGTGTACAGCCAAAGTATAAAAACAACACAATGTACAATTAAAACAAAAACTTAAAACAAACATAATCCATAAATGGCCGAAATTAAAACAATCAAATTTAAAAACCCTTAAAATTTATAAATAATAACCCCGATTAAAATCGTTTAGAATTAAAAGTTTAGAATTAAAAATTTAAGCCAGTCCCGCTTGAATAAACAAATGCGTTTTCAGCTCACGGCGAAAGGTCCGAAGGTCGGGTAATTGGCGCAAACCAGGGGGAAGTTCATTCCAAAGGGTAGGAGCTCCTACAGAGAAGGCCCTTCCCCTGGGGGCCGCCAGCCGACATTGCTTGGCGGACGGCACCCTAAGGAGTCCCTCTCTGTGAGAGCGCACGGGTCGGTGGGTCCTTGATCTTGAAGTGCTGTGACTGCATACATCTCAACTCCAGAATTTTTAGCAGCGGGCCGTGCTAAGCTAGGAACAAGGAACAACACGCTGGGGAAGGAGCATAGCTTTTTAGCAAGAAGGGCTACCTGGAAGGAGTCCCCCCCCCAAATGAGGATTTCAAAGCAATACTTCTAATTATGAAGGGATCAGGGTTGAAAGGACAACCCAATCAAACAAGGCAAGGGAGAGGGGCATAGGTTGAATGCAATAAAGGTAGCAAGACCTGGGGTGAAATGCTCCCGGTTCGGACCGGATCGCCCGATGTGGTAGCGATCTTGGCTGCCGGTTCGGAGAACCAG
The DNA here is from genome assembly GCF_028640845.1 of Ahaetulla prasina. Classification (NCBI taxonomy): domain Eukaryota; kingdom Metazoa; phylum Chordata; class Lepidosauria; order Squamata; family Colubridae; genus Ahaetulla; species Ahaetulla prasina. Next base: position 13,146,704 of record NC_080547.1, read on the forward strand.
TAGCAATCGCGGTGCAGGGCTCTGCCCACCCGCTTGGCTGTTGTCACTTCCTGGTTTTAACCAGGAAGTAATGTGTTTTGTACCATCTGCGCATGCGCAGAAAGGTTTTGCGCATGCGCAGAGGGGGTGTGGGCGCATGTGACGCAGGTGTGCGGCGCATGCACTTCCAAACCGGTAAGGAAGGTAAGTGGATTTCACCCCTGAGCAAGACATAAATGTTTCAGAAAGATCATTTACGGTTGAGGGAACCGTCATGGATAGGTCAACGTCTGGATGATACAGTGCCTCAAACATGTAAAGGGATGAAAATGCAAATGGTCCAGTCCTGAAGATAGTACTGTAGTCACCTCTGGTCTACCGGAAGGTCAGAGGTCCCAGGCTGACCAGTTTGCTTTGTATTTCGAAGATAAATCTGTCTGTATTTCCTTGGGTCAATGGGATATCGCCATGGGGAACAAAATTCTGCAGTGGTGACAGGAAGGGCATCCGGCCAGTAAGGGCATCTACTCAGCTCCATTTAGTTGCCCAGACTCCACCCCGCAAGGGATTATGGGGTCATTAAAGAGAAGGTGATGATATCACCATGGAGACTGAATGGAAGATGGATGAACCAGTGGTGGGTTTCAAAAATTTTTACTACCAATTCTGTGGGTGTGGCTTGGTGGGTGTGGCATGGTTTGGTGGGCGTGGCAGGGAAAGGATACTGTAAAATCTCCATTCCCACCCCACTCCAGGGTAGGGTTACTGCAAAATCCCCATTTCCTCCCAATCAGCTGGGACTCGGGAGGCAGAGAATAGATGGGGGCAGGGCCAGTCAGAATTTTTACTACCGGTTCTCCGAACTACCCAAAATTTCTGCTACCGGTTCTCCAGAACTGGTCAGAACTTTCTGAAACCCACCTCTGGGATGAACCCCAAAATATATAATCATATTAAAATGAACACCTGAAGATAAGACACTCCTTGGAATTTTGAGGTCCACAACTTGTCTTCTCTAGAACTTTCTGTCTTTATGAGGTCCACCAGAAACAGGACAGCTTTTAACAAATGACCTTGTTCCCATGTTGTACATCTGTTGTGAATTTCACCCCTGCGGTTTGTGAACCATGTTGTGTGGATCCGAACTATTCTTTCTGTTTTTGATGACCTAATGCTTAGTTCCTAATTTATTTATTTTTTAATCCCATTCTTGGAGTGGAGGATTGTTATTTTTTCCCTCTTTAGAGATTTTACAAATAACAACACACATAAATTAAAAATATTTTTCCTCCAAAGCTGCGAAATTTTATTTCATGATAAAACTGAAAGCTTTATCCCTATTGATTAACATGATTGATTATAGACTCATTTATTACAAAATTAAAACTGTAGGCTTTAATCAATTACCATCCATTCTAATTACAGATGAACTGCGTGAAAAGTGGAGGGAGGGAAGGGAAGAAATGGAAGACTGTTTTTTTAAAACAATACTCCATAAGTTATTCATTGGAGAGAAACTATTACCTTCATTAAATATGCCTCGAATGTCACCTGTAGCAAATGGTTGTAATTTCAACTCTAATCAGTTAAACACAAAGCAGTTCATCAGCAAAACACATAGTTTTCAGAGCAATCGATTCAAAGAAACTCTGCCTGTCTTCTAGACATTTTGCTGTTTGGTTTTTAGGGATGCAAAGACTTTATGCCAAATCCTTCATGGATTTTATACGGCGTCGGAGCCTAGAGGTCAATTTTGTCGGAAAACAATATCTCACACAAAATGGAACATCCTTCTCTTACACCAGATACCTTAAGGCAGGTGTCTCCAACCTTGGCACCTCCAAGACCTGTGAACTTACCCAGAATTCGCCAGAAAATACTGCTGGCTGGGAAATTCTGGGAGTTGAAGTCCATAGGTTTTCCACCTGCCAATATTGGGTGGACACACCTGCCCTAAGCAATAGAAGTCTGGAATAATCTGCATCTCTTAGGTCAGTCACTTTTAAACTGTTTCACCAAATTACCCTCTTTCCAGTCTTTATAGTATCATTAGGGCCGTAGTGGCACAATGGTTAGATTGCAGTACTGCAGGATACCTCTGCTGATCACTGGCTGCCAGACTAGACTAGACTAGACTAGACTAGACTAGACTAGACTAGACTAGACTAGAATAGAATAGAACAGAACAGACTAGACTAGACTAGACTAGACTAGAATAGAATAGAATAGAATAGAATAGAATAGAATAGAATAGAATAGAATAGAATTTTTTATTGGCCACGTGTGATTGGACACACAAAGAAATTGTCTTGGTGCATATGCTCTCAGTGTACATAAAAGAAAAGATACGTTCATCAAGAATTCTAAGGTACAACACGTATTTAATGATTGTCATAGGGTACAAATAAGCAATCAGGAATCAATCAATATCAATATAAATCGTAAGGATACAAGCAACAAAGTTACAGTCATACAGTCATAAGTGGAAGGAGATGGGTGATGGGAAGGATGAGAAGATTAATAGTAGTGCAGACTTAGTGAATAGTTTGACAGTGTTGAGGGAATTATTTCTTTAGCAAAGTGATGGCATTCCAGAAAAAACTATTCTTGTGTCTAGTTGTTCTAGTGTGCAGTGCTCTGTAGTGTTGTTTTGAGGATAGGAGTTGAAACAGTTTATGTCCAGGATATGAAGGGTCTGTAAATATTATCACAGCCCTTTTTTTGACTCATGCAGTATACAGGTCCTCAATGGAAGGAAGGTTGGTAGCAATTGTTTTTTCTCCAGTTCTAATGATCTTCTGAAGTCTGTGTCTGTCTTGTTGGGTTGCAGAACCAAATCAGAGAGTTATGGAGGTGCAGATGACAGAATCAATCATTCCTCTGTAGAACTGGATCAGCAACTCCTTGGGCAGTTTGAGCTTCCTGAGTTGGCGCAGAAAGAAAATTCTTTGTTGTGCTTTTTTGATGATGTTTTTGATGTTACTTGTCTATTTTTGGTCTTGAGATATGATAGAACCTAGAAATTTGAAGTTTTCTTCTGTTTATATTGTGTTGCCTAGTACTGTAAGAGGGGGAAGTATGGAAGGGTTTCTCCTAAAGTCTACCATCATTTCTACGGTTTTGAGTGTGTTCAGTTCCAGATTGTTCTGGTCACACCACGAGGCTAGTTGTTCAACCTCCCATCTGTTGCGGATTCATCATTGTCTCAAATGAAACCGATCACTGTTGTGTCATCTGCGAACTTCAGTAGTTTAACAGATGGATTTTTAGAGATGCAGTCATTGGTATACAGAGAGAAGAGAAGTGGGGAGAGCACACGGCCTTGGGGGGCCCCTATGCTAATTGTACAGGTATCTGAGTTTAGCAGTTTGGCAGATCGAATCTCACCAGGCTCAAGGTTGACTCAGCCTTCCATCCTTCCGAGGTGGGTAAAATGAGGGCCCAGATTGCTGGGGGCAAGAGGCTGACTCTGTAAACTGCTTAGAGAGGGCTATAAAAGCACTATGAAGTACTATATAAGTCTATTGCTGCTATTGCTATTATCTCATTCACACATGACCCCTTTCTCCAAAAATACAGATACTATTGCTTTATGCAAGCCACTCAGGAGCGTCAATCCCAAACTTGACCCTCAATTCACAAAGAAGCAATTACAAATTGTTCCATTACCCCCAGGATACATCCAAATTGCCCCTTCGGCTCCACTCCCCAGTTTAAGAAACATCATTTTACGATGATTGCTCAAGTTGGATCATACAACAGTCAGAAATTCGGTTTGTTATAAATTTAAAAAAAAAAATCAAAATGATTTAATAATAATAATAACAACAACAGAGTTGGAAGGGACCTTGGAGGCTTTCTAGTCCAACCCCCTGCCCAGGCAGGAAACCCTACACCAGTGGTTCCCAACCAGTGTGCCGCGGCACTAAGGGGTGCCGTGAGATCTTTTGAGGGTGCCGGGAACTTTTGAGCTACAGAGATTTTAAATATCTATTTCCTTATAAGGGTGCCGGGAACTTTTGAAAGGCTTTCCAAGGGTGCCTCAAACAAGAAAAGGTTGTGCCTCAAACAAGAAAAGGTTGGGAACCACTGCCCTACACCATCTCAGACAGATGGTTATCCAACATTTTCTTTAAAATATTTTAAAAAAAATTTTTGTTGCAAATGTCTCAACAGTGGCACAGAGTATACTTGTGAACTTGGGGGCACTTTCAGAAAAAGACCAATACAAATTCCAGAGAAAGAACTGCGAGATTTAGCAGAGAAACAAGAATTATGAGGTTATCTTTCTTGATTCACGCCGAGAAAAACAGTAGAAAAGAGGATAGCAACCTAATATTGTGGCCCATTGTTATCGCTCACTGATCGGTTTTCCAACCTGATACTTTCCAGTTGTTCCCAGGGGCCCCACATGCATCTGGAGAGTTCGGTAGCAGGTTGGGGAAGGTTGTTCTGTGTGATTAAAAGCGACGTGGCTTCTCGGAAGAAAGATATAAATGAACTCTGCTAGGTTTTGCTAGCTAACGTATACAGGCGTTTGAGTTTCGAGAGCCAGACCCGAGCTAACCATGTGGATAATAAAAAAGCTAAGTAGGGTTAGAGTTTATTTTATTTTATTTTGATTGATTGATTGATTGATTTTGTCAAGCATTTATAAGATAACAGATGCAACTATAAACATGATTATGAATAGATGAAATGGATACAAATAAAAGGGAACATTAGGACAAGGACGGTAGGCACGTTGGTGTGTTTATGCACGCCCCTTACAGACCTCTTAGGAATGGGGTGAGGTCAAGAGTAGACAGTCTAAGGTTAAAGTTTTGGGGGCTTGGGGAAGAAACCACAGAGCCAGGTAGTGCTGATGGATGAAATTTCCTGTTGAATCTGTGCTCCTCTTCCCTCGCAGGCCTTCTAAACCTAGAGAAATTGCTCCGACAGTTCCTTATCTCTAAGGAAACGCTCTCCGTCCGGATGCTGGATGAAAGCTGGGATCCCACGCCATTGCTAAAAGAGATCAGGGATGACAAAACAGCCACCATCATTGTCCACGCCAATGCTTCCATGTCCCACGTGATCCTTAAGAAGGTAAGAATAGGGGATGCTTAAAGCACACATTGCGTGTGAGTCAGTTGTATTGAGTTGTGTTGTGTGTGTGTAAAGTGTGAAAGTTTGTTTTTGAGCATTTTGTGGCTGTGTGAGGTTCCTGCTTCCTGCAGGGGCCATTTTGGGTGAAGTGCAGCTGCTTTTACATTGTGTGTGAGTCAGTTGTGTTGTGTTGTGTTTTGTGTGTGTGTGAAATGTGAAAGTTGATTTTTGGTACCTCTTATTATTTTGTGTACTTTGTTTATTATTTTTATTATTTATTGTTATTGGCCACGCCCACCCAGTCACTTGACCACCAAGCCACACCCACCAATTAAGCCACGCCCAGAGAACCGGTAGGGGAATTTTTTAGATTTCACCCCTGGATGCTTTAGTAGCTAATCTGCAAAGTTGGGATAGGATTTTCATGTTAGCATTTGGAACTTGGGTTCAGGAAATTAAGGAATGGGCAGGATTTTTATGTTGGGATAGTTCTCCCATGAAATGGAGCTTGAACCAGATATTTCTCTCTTTGGGTGCAATGAGAATATATCTGCTGAACAAAACTCCGCATTGGCAACAGGAAGGGCATCTGGCCAGTAAACACTCAGCTGCATTCAATTGCCCAGACTTCACCCTGCAAGGGATTATGGGAAGTGATGGGTTTCAATTTTTTTTACTACTGGTTCTGTTAGTGTGGCTTGGTGGGTGTGGCACGGCTTGGTGGCCATGGCAGGGGAAGGATACTGTAAAATCTCCATTCCCTCCCCAATCCAGGGAAAGGTTACTGCAAAATCCCCATTTCCTCCTGATCAGCTGGGACTTGGGAGCCGGAGAATAGATGGGGGCAGGGTCAGGCCGAATTTTTACTACTGGTTCTCCGAACTACTCAAAATTTCCGCTACCGGTTCTCCAGAACTGGTTAGAACCTGCTGAAACCCACCTCTGATTATGGGGTCATTAAAAGAAGTCGATGAGTTCTCACACGAAATGGATTTTCCAAAGCCATAGAATTTCAGAGAAGAAAAATTCAAAGACCATGGCACGAACTTCCATCTGTCCAGAAATCGTTGAGCTTTCCAATCTTGGAGAATGTTTTGTTCTACCTCAGTAGTCATTTTCTCTCCCTGACTTTCTATTTTCTCCACGCATCCTGAAAAAAAGTATATGTATTGTTTTCTTGCCGTTCCGAAGATTTATTATGAGTCAGAACAGTGGGCCCTTCAGGCTTTGACGTATTTGGCAGTGTTCCTGAACAGTCCATCAAAAAAAGGGGAACAAAATAAACAATGTATAAACAAGCATTTAAATCCACTTGTTCCTCAACACACATTGGCCTACCATTGGACAGAGCCTTTTCAGGATGATAGCAACTTCACAAACTTGGGCCTTGAGGGCAGGCACCTTTGATGCTGCCTGACTTATCTGGTATCATCTGCACATCTGAGGTTGTTGATATTTCTTCTGGCAATCTTAATTTCAACTATTCCTCTATCCCCGCCTTTCTCATGATATGCTCTGCATATGTATGGCTGTGAAAGTTGGACCATAAGGAAGGCTGAGTGCCAAAGAATGGAGGCCTTTGAACTCTGGTGCTGGAGAAGACTCCTGTGAGTCCCTTGGACTGCAAGGCAGGGGGTTGGAATAGAAGATCTCTATGGTCCCTTCCAACTCTGTTATTCTCCTATCCTTCCTTCCTTCCTTCCTTCCTTCCTTCCTCATCACTGGAGGTTTTCAAGAAAAGATTGGACAGCCATCTGTTTGAAATGGAATAGGGTTCCCTGCTTGAGCAGGGGGTTGGACTAGAAGACCTCCAAGGTCCCTTCCAAATCTGTTATTCGATTAGTCTGCAAAGTCACTCTCCTTGATCGGTCAACACAGGTACAGAGGCCTGGTTGTCCTGCATCCATGGAGCCAAGTCAAAACGCCAATAATATTTGCCCGGTTCTTTGTCAAGGAACGGCGTCTCCTAAGCACAGCACAGCACTGTTTTAAGCACCCAGCTCCTGGGACCAGTGTCAGAGCTGCGCATGTGCGCGCATTGAAATCAAAGGCGAGTTTTGTTTGCAACCCCTTGATGGCTTGTGTTCAGTGTGGGAAATCAGAGCCAAGATATGGGGTTTCTCGGCTGCTGTCTCTCTCTGCTAAGTTAATAAAAGATTTGAATGAATCCTCTCAGTATTGAGGGCTATTCCTTTATCCTGTTGCCATAGCAATATCACACAATGCACAGCGACGGAACCAATGGGATTTGGGAGGCCTGTGCAACTCTTCCTCATCCTTTCCTGGAGATTTTTCTCCTCCCGTGCCCAACCATAAAGCCATTCACGATTGAAAGGGTTACACAGATTCTTCTTAAAACCAAGGTTCTTAATTTGGTTCATTTAAGCTGGAGACGCTTACAGAAGATTGTCTGGGGGAAAGAATAAAATCAGCCGATATAGTTGTGGCAGTTGCAGGTCTGATCTGAACTTCTTGAAAGGTGTGATGACCCGGGGCGTGACACAAAGGCAACACAGCCAGAGAACCGATATATGAGTTCCTTTATTATCACCAACTGTGCCCCCAATTGTCCCTTTCACCTTTCCGGCCTGGAGAGAGAGCTCTTCCACCAATCTGTAATAGTCTTTGGCTGGCAATACTTCAGTCCCAAACATTATAAGCAGAAAACTTCTAACAAAAAATCCGAAGGTAAGACAAGGTAATTAATCCAGCAGGGCAAGCAAAATAAGGAATTCCACAAGTAAAGTAGCATGGCAGTAAGTCAGTTGGGAGGACGCCAGGATTCAAAGAAACACCAGATAAACTCAGTGTTTGTTCCCGACAACCGCACCTCCCGTTTGCCTCTCCTTTTAAACTCCATCAGCAGCTGTGCCTTGTAAAGAGGATCGGGTCCCTTTCCTCCCTCGTAAGGCACGCAATCCACTTTGCTCTCTTCTCCGTTCCTCCCTGCGCTGCCTAGGATGAGGAGGGGGTGGGCCTTGGTCTTCATCTGAACCCCCCTCTCCCTTGTTCTACCTCTCCCCTGCTCTGCCCATCCTTTGCACTTCCCCAGTTTCTTCCACAGCCAACAGATCCACTCTCTCACTCTCCATCAGCCGTTCCTCTTCCCCTCCGACAGGGGCATGACAAAAGAATGGCTCAACCAATTGTCTTTCTGAGAACCCTTCACTAAGGAGGGCACACTTGGTCAAGAGAGGTGGCAAGGATCACCAGGTAGCTGTTGGTGTGGACCAGGATTTGCCAGAAGGAAGAATAAAGACAGATGAACTTAAACCAGAGCTTTTACACCACAAGGCAGAATTCACCTCATCAGCTCAGGAGGAGACCATCTCCTTCTCTTCCACCTTTTCTAAAGTTAAATCCTTATTTTTAGTCCTTGCTTTTCAACAGCCGCTCTTCTGGTTCATTCTTCTTCCAGACTATTTTTTTTGTTTACTGTGTTTGTTCACCTTCTTGCTCTGGGGTACAGTTCAGTGGTGGGATCCTTCCGGTTTAACAACCGGTTTGGTGATCGCGCATGTGCGCAGTTGAGGTTGTAAGGTCTAACAACCTTATATCGTCTAACATAAGGATTTTTAAAATCCACATGACATTTGACTTTCTTGTGTCACAAATATCCGTGCCGCCCAAAACTCGGGACCTGTTCTTCTTAACTCCAAAAGCTGCCTATTTCTCTGAAGTCCCCCCAACTCTTCCATCCAAACCAAACAGCAAGCCGCCGAATACAATTTCAAATTGGGTACACCCCAAGCCACCTCTTCCCTTTGCATCTTGTAACACCTTATATTTAACTTGTGGTTACTTCCCCTGCCAAACGATTTTAGATATATCCTTCTGCCTCTGTTTAAATGGTGCATCAGTTGTCAAAACAGGTATTGTGTGAAAGAAAAACATCCTTCCAGACAAGACACTCATTTTTATCACAGAGATTCTTCCCAGCAATGACAGTAGTAATTTCTTCCATCTTAACATATCTTCTTTATCTTCATTCCATGTCTTGATAGACTGATTTAGAAGACACATACAATTTATATTTGTCATTGGGTTGTTGTTTTTTGTTGCTGGCATTTTCCTGCAATTGCGGGGTCCGTTATTAACTGATCAATCAAGTACCGATCCATTGCTGGCAATAGGAATTGACTGAGTCCTATTGGCTTGTCACTTGAGCCTTATATAGTGGGCCAAGAGAGAGTGACAAACCCAAAGTCATCCAGCCAGTTTTCATGCCTAAGGGAAGATTAGAACTCACCGTCCCCCGGTGATTTTCCTCAAAATCACCCAGTTGACTTCATGCCTAAGATGGGACTAGAACTCACCATCTCCTGGTGATTGGCCCAAAGCCACCCAGTCAGTTTTCATGCATAGAGCAAGACTAGAACTCACTGTCTCCAAGTCACCCAGTTGACTTCATGCCTAAAATGGGACTAGAACTCACTGTCTCTTGGTGATTGGCCCAAAGCCACTCAGTCAGTTTTCATGCCTAGAGCAAGACTAGAACTCACTGTCTCCTGATGATTTTTCTCCAAGTCACCCAGTTGACTTCATGCCTAAGATGGGAACTAGAACTTACCATCTCCTGGTTTCTAGCCTGGTACCTTAATCACTAGACCAAACTGGTTCTCTTACATTTGTCATAGTGTTACCCAGGTATTTTACTGATTCATTAAATTTATATGCCACCCACCTCACTACTCTGGGTGGCTTACCTTCTTATCTTACCCTACCTTTTACCTTCTTCTCAATCTTAAAACTCGTTTTATTATCCATCCGTTCCTGTTTGGCCAACTTCTTTTCAATCCATACCCTCTCCCACAGAATTCTGAAAGGCGTGAATGCCTCATTGTCTGACACAACCATCTTGGCTTCCACCCACGAGTACACTTGTTTCCAGCAAGCCAAGGAAAATAACTGGTGGCGTTTCTTTGTCCCTGGGATCGAAAAGCACCCGATTTCAAAGCTAGAAGCAGAAAAAGAGAGACGCGCCTGCCTATCCCAAGCTTAAAAAGGAGGCACATAATGGTGCAGTGGAAAAGAGGAGAAGCAATCGGTGGGACAGGAGATCACGTTGGCCACCTGGGAATCTTTCTTGGTGTCCCCCCCTTTTTTTCACCTTTCTCTATTTGGGCTGTCCATGGCAGTTGCAGCCAGGGGTGGGCTGCTGGGGGTTCGCAGGGGTTCGTGAGAACCTCTAGCTAAGATTCTTCGTAGTTCGGAGAACCTCCAAATGGCTGGCCATGTCCGCCCCACCCTGCCCCTCCCAGGAGTCCCCACTTGGCCTGTTTTGGATGCAGGTAAGTGCAGGGTGTGCGCAGAGGCTCAGGGAGGGCGAAAAATGGGCCGACCAGAAATGGGCCTGTTTCTGGCCTCCAGAGGACCTCTGGAGCCTGGGGAGGCTGTTTCACCCTCTCAGAGGCTCAAGGAAAGCCTTCGGAGCCCAGGGAGGTTAAAAACGCCCCTCCCCCCCCACCGTGATGCAGGAGGCCAACTAGGCAACGCCCACCATGGCCACACCCACCCAGCAACTGGGCATAGAACCCCTCGCTATTTTTTTTTTCATCATTAATCATTAATTTTTATTTATTACTGATTCAGGCCTGCCCGATTGCCACTTCCTTTCTTCACAACCTCCCTCTCTACCCTCTACTACTTTCACATCCTTCATCTCCTTCGCTTTACTACTTCCTCTCCTCCTTCTCCACTCCTCCCTTCTTCCACCCTATCTAACCTTCTTATTCCCCTCCTCCTTCTCTACTCTTTCCTACCTACTTTCTTCCTCCTCCTCCTCTACCTACCTCCTTCTACTCCTCTCTCCTTTTCTTTCTGAAATGGCAGTCGAGCATCCCCAATATCATTTTAATTTTTAATTTCATATCTTCAAAAATTACTGTAACATTAATAATCAATCCATGTATCATTTTCCCCCCCTTTCCCCCCTCCTCCCCCTTCCCCCCCCCCCAGACTTCCCAGAGCAAATACCGGGTATTATGACCAACAAACACAAGCTAAAGTATAGAAAATATACATAACCTCCCACCTTTAAAAATTTAAAACTTTAGATCCCCTCACAATAAAAATAGATAGGAAAAATCGCTAAAATTTTTGAAGCCCACCCCTGGTTGTGGCCCCGTGCAAACAGCGTGTGACTCTCAGACGAAACGCGCTGGGAATGAAGTGTGTTTTCCCAGCTGGGCTCTGGATTACTCAAAGTCAACAGGCGTAAAGCAAGCCTGGAAAAATAAGGCAAGTGAGTGCCTTGGTAACAAGCAGGCTCATGTTGCATCTTGCCTAAAAACAGGTGAAGAGCTTCTGTGATTTTTTTTCTCCCCCACCCACCCACCCACCTCCGAAGAAGCCCAGAAATGCACAGCGAGAACTGAAAGGTAATTTAACAGAGGAGGAGGCAGCAAAGAGGTAGCTCATTTTACGGTACAACGGTAAAAAGCGAAACAGAACCCGACATTATATCTGCAATCCCAGGAAGCAAAAGAGGCAGCCTCCACTCCGGGTTCATAATCTAGCCGTGGGCCACTTAGAGCAGCGGTCCGCAGAAAAATGATGGTCCGCAGAAAAATTATTTGCAATTTTTAAATTGCACTAAATCAGGGGTCCTCAAGCTACGGCCCCTGGGACAGATATGTGCAATAAACGTTTGTGTTACTGCAGAGAGTCTCCCCCTTTGGGGTCTTTTTGTGTGGGTCGGAGGGGGGCAGAAATTCTGGCTCGGGGTTTGCTTCGGCCTCCTGGTGTGGGGCTTTGGGTGAAGGCTGGAGGGAAGCGCTACTGGTGGCAAAGAGCCAGAGGTCCTCGTTCCAGTAGGACAGCATCATGGCCTGGAACTGGCTGACCATCTCAGCCCACTGAGCCTCCAGGCGCCAGTACCTGGCCTTGCACTCCCGCAGGTCTTCCCTCTGCTTGGAAAGCCTATACTCCTAGTCCTCAGTGAGGTGCTTCTGCTGAGCCTCCTTCTTGGTCAGATCCAATTTGAACTGAGCCAGCTGTTTTGCCAATTCTTTCTTGTGGTGGCTGCTTAGCTCCAACAACTGCTTCCTGTTGGGGCCCTAAGGAGCCTGGGTGGGCAGGCAGGCGAGGAGGGGCTGGGAGGGGAGGGGCAAGTAGAGACAAGCGAGGTGCCTCTTCACGTGAGTGACATTGAGTTGGCCACGCCCACCCAGTCACATGACCACCTAGCCACGCCCACCCAGCCAGTCATTAGGCAGATCATATTAGTGGTCCGCGGGATTTAAAATTATGAATTTAGTGTTCCCTGAGGTCCGAAAGATCGGTGACCCCTGACTTAGAGGATGAGGTAAAGACCAACATTGGTCAGAACCTAAGGTGGTTTGCGCTGGATCCATGGTTTTATCTGGGTTACTTTTTTTAAAAAAAAAAGCCAAGCGGCTACCAGATAAACCTCCCAGGTTTCAGAGGGAGGCCCCATACGTAGGATATTACAGGTAGTCCTCGACGTACGACCACAAATTCGCCCCCAAATTTCTGTCGGGAAGCGAGACAGTTGTTAAGTAAGCTTGGCCCGATTTTCCGACCTTTTCTGCCCCAGTTGTGAAATGTAGCACTGCAGCAGTGGTGAGTTGCTACCGGTTCGCCCTAGTTCGGGCGAACCGGTAGCAGCAGTGGTGGGAGGCTCCGCCCACCCACCCGGACGTCATGAGATATAGTCTGTGCATGCGCAGAAGCATGCTTGAGTGAACTGGTAGCAAAGGTAAGCGAAACCCACCTCCTGCACTGCAGTAACCCGGTTGTTAAGTGAATCCTTTTACCA